>NW_028234412.1:27730454-27732954 GCF_977035675.1 Penaeus japonicus
AAAATACCACTGACCCTATACATAGCCCTTTTGTCATAGAATCCCTTGCTCTGCTTTATTGGTATGTAAAGTCACATGTATATTTAAACAGCTTTGAATGTTTCATTCGTTTATCAAAGAAAGAAAGAAAAGAAAGAAAGAAAGAAAGAAAGAAAGAAAGAAAAAAAAAACACTTGTTATTAGACTTTAAAATTCCAAGTTCTTAAAAATACGTAGGTTGCGATTGGTCAATTGATTTGCTAATCGAGGAATTTATTCTGCAGGTGACGAAAATTGCAGGGATTATGAAATCGTTCATTGATTAATAAATCGTTCTTAGATTAAACAATAAAAACGACCGTGAAAGTGAAGGAAATCGACTGCGAGTTGAAATTGGTTCGAGGATTGGAAAATCGGTCGCGGACATTATAATAAAATCGTTCAATAAAAAGGGTCGTAAATTTAAAAACTCGGTCACTGGTAGAAAGAAATGGAAAAATGATCGGGGATTGAAAGGAGAGGTTTACCAATTACAAAAAAAAGAAAAAAGAAAAAAAAAGTAAAAAAAAAAGAAAAAAGAAAAAAAAGAAAAAAAAAAGAAAGAAAAAAAAAAAACATTCGCGGAGACTGATAGCACAAATGGTTACAGTCTGGATTCTTAGAAGCTACTGTAGTTCAATATGGCTTCGAATAACTCCTTTTATTATTATTATTATTATTATTATTTATTTATTTTTTAACAGACCTGTTATTTATGTCTGTTTATTTATCATCCTATTTAGTCTTTTTAGTAATTTTGCTCGTTTATCTGTATAGCTTTCCAGTAATTTGCCTGTCTATATTCATGCACAATTTTCATTTTTATAGATACGAGATTTATTAATCTATCTGTCTGCATATACAAATGTGTACCTTTTCATTTTTTTTTAGTTAGTATCCTTATATTCCTAAAAATGATTTCGTACTTTCATTCAAACATTTACATGGATCCAAAAATTGCATCATCAAGGTACCTTAGCAATAATGGATAACAATAGTTTACACCAACATAGTCTATTAGTGCAAGAAAGTAAGATAATAGTGGTATGTACTATAGATTGCCTTGTAGTTTATTTATCAATGCTTTATATAATCAAATAAGATCGGTTGTCCTAGTCTATGGAAAGCTTTATTAATTAAAATCACAAGACATAAAACAAAATTATATGATAAAGATATTTGAAATTGAAATTAGGATCATAACAACAACAATGACGACAGCAATTATAACAATAATAGCAATAATGATGGTAGTGATAATAGTAATAGTAATAATGATTATAATAGTAGCAGTATCAATGATAACAATAACACTAATAGTATAATTAATAATAATAAGGATAGTAATAATAATTATAATAATGATAAAATTGTTATGATAAAAACTTTAATAATAACAACAATATTGATGAGGATAGTAATAGTACTGATAAAGATAATGGAAATGATAATGATACTGGAAATGACAACGATAATAATGGTAATGATAATAATGATAATGAGGACAATAATAATAAACAATAACAATACTAAAGCTTCTACTACTACTACAACTACCTTTACTACTACTAACAACAACAACAACAATGAAAAAAAGAAGAAAAAAGAAACGAAAAAACACCCGACAATAACAACAACCATCGTATCACCCTCAGCCAATAGCCCCTTCCCAGCCTCAACGCGCCGCCACAGAAACCCCGAGTTGGGTTGACTTCCAGAAGAAAATGGGTGGACGCGTCACCCCGAACAAGAGGGTTAAAGCCGAGCGCCTCCGAGCTCCGAGGCCGGCGGGAGGAGGAGAGGCATAGGAGGAACCAGCATTGAGTGAAGCATTTCCAATTCCATCAACTCTTCCCTTGTCACTTGCTCGGTTTGCCGCGCCTATGCACCATTATGCAAAATGAGAATTATTTCCGGAAGAGGGCTCTATACCGTTGAGGAGAATTATTAACAAAAAGATGATTCGCTCGACCAGAGTGTTTTCCCTCCGGTTAATGAGTTTTTGATATCGCTAGGGAGCGGGAAGTGCTTCATGTCTCTATCTCTCTCTTCTTTCTCTGCTTTCTCTCTCTCTCTCTCTCTCTCTCTCCT
The DNA here is from genome assembly GCF_977035675.1 of Penaeus japonicus. Classification (NCBI taxonomy): domain Eukaryota; kingdom Metazoa; phylum Arthropoda; class Malacostraca; order Decapoda; family Penaeidae; genus Penaeus; species Penaeus japonicus. Next base: position 27,732,564 of record NW_028234412.1, read on the forward strand.
CGCTCTCTCTCTCATCTCTCTCTCCCTCTCTCTCTCTCTCTCTTTCTCGCTGCTCTCTCTCTCTCTTTCTCTCTCTCTCTCTCTCTCTCTCTCTTCTCAATCTCTTGTGTGTCTGCCTGTCTGTCTTCTCTCTGTGTCTGGCGGGTACGTCTCTCTCGCTCTCTCTCTCTCTCTCTCTCTCTACTCTCTCGATCCTCGCTCTCTCTCTCTCTCTCTCTCTCTCTCTCCTCTCGTCTATCGATAGAAAGATGCACTCTCTCTGTCTCTCTTGTTCTTCTCTCTTCTCTCTTAGCCTCTCCTCTCTCTTCTCTCTCTCTCTCTCACTCTCTCTCTTTCTCTCTCTCTTCTCTCTCTCTCCATCACTCTTTCTCTCTCTTCTCTCTCTCTCTCT
>NW_028234412.1:27737954-27741609 GCF_977035675.1 Penaeus japonicus
TCTCTCTCCCTCGTTCACTCTCTGTCTCTCTACCTCTCTGTCTCTCTCTTTTTCTTTCTCTCTCTCCTTCATTTTTCTGTATCCCCCTACTCTCTACTCCCTCTGTGACTTTCAAACCCCCCATCATTCTCTTTTTCTCTCTATCGTTATCTCTTTCCTGCACGCTGACCCCAACCAGACATAACAATTTTCTCTTACCTTTAACTGCTCTGTTTCTCCTCTTGGGCTCTTGCTGTTTCCCAAAAGAGGAACGCATTCTGTGCTCTACTGTTTTATTTTGTGGAGAAGTTCTGCTCAGTCTCGATGTTTTAAAATATTCCGAAAAGCGGTAGATTTTTTCATATTAAAAAAATGAGACGTCATAGCGTGTGTTTGTATATATGTGTGTGTGTGTGTGTGAGTGTGTGTGTGTGCTTGAGTGCGTATATGTCTGTGTGCTTGTGTGTATGTGTGTGTATGTGTGTACACTTGTATGTGTGCGTTTATGAGTGCCCTTGTTTGTGTGTATGTTTTTTTTATGTTTACTTGTATATGTCTAAGTGTATTTTTGTGTATGAGTGTTTGTGTGTGATTTGCGTACGTACCTGTGTTCTCTCTCTCATTTTTTACCTAAATTCCACACGGGATAATTACAGTAGTAAACAGCTTAGGAGTTCTTTACTATTTCATTAACATCACTAGGGACAAAAGCGCCATTGGTACTGTTGAATTAATCCAGAGGAGAAAAAAGCATCTTCATATTTGTGAAAAAGAGAAGCGTGGAAATCATACCAAAGGAACGTAAATATGATGTGAATAATACATTGGTGCAATTCTGACTTAAATGTGAGGAAACAATAGTTCTACACGATGACTGCAGGATTTGAAAATCTGTGTTTATTTAAAATAATCAACTGCAGTTTATTAACTTTTGAGAACAAATATTCTACACAAGGTTTTTAAACCGTGCTGTTGGATTTTTTCTCTCTCAAAACCTCGGAAATGATTTCCAAACCAAATCATCTTATGACAATATCAGTAATGAAAGAACTTGAAAAAAGTAGTAATGATATTGGTTGAGATGATAATGATAACAATGACAAAAACAATAATAATGATAATAATAATCACAACAATATAAATAATGATGACAAGAATGGTTATCATAATAATTAGTATAGTAGTGATAATGATAACAATAACGATAATAATGATAGTAATGATATCAATAGTAATAATATAAATAATAATGATAATGATAATAATTATATTGATGATAACAATGACAACAATAATCATAATAATCACAATGGCTATAACAATAAAAATAAAAACAATAAGTTAAATGATTGCAACAAAAAATGAAAAACAACAACAACACAATAATAGTAAAAAACAGTAACAAAAACAACATAAACCAATGAAAATAACGAAATTTACAACTAAAAAAAAAAAAGAAGAAATATTTACCATAACTTTTTTTTTTTTTTTTTTTTTCTACCACTCTCTCTACCAAAAGGGAACACATTTCCCCACTTCCCTTCCATCTCCCTGATCCCTGTAAACGTTACTCTCAATCCCTGAAGGCATTTGAAGCGCTGAACAGTTCCATTCCTAAACACAAGTTTCTCTGGCCTTAAAACCTTGTACTTCACACCTTGGATGTCTCTGTATAACTTATGGGTTCATGTGTTTGAGAAAAGGTATGTATAAGATGTACAGAAAGTAGGTCTGCCTTTCTCTAGGAGTAGAGGATGTGGAAAAAGTTGGACTATTATTCTAAAAGAGTATAGGGTACGTGGAAAGCCGTTTTGGTTTTCTATATATATATATATATATATATATATATATATATATATATATACATATACATATACATATATATATATATATGTATATGTATATATATATATATATATATATATATATATATATATATATATATATATGTATATATATACATAAACATATATGTATGAATCTTTATTTTTTTTATTTTACATCCTATTATCATGAAGAAATATACCATATATAATTTTTTATAAAAATATATATATAAATATATAAAATATATTATAAATATATAATGTATATATGTATAAATAAACATATCTATATTATAATACTATATAATATATACATATATAAATATACAAATATATATATTAAAATATATATATATAGATATATATATATATACATATATATAAATAAAATATAATATATAATATATATATATATTATATATATATGTATATATATTGTAATATATATATATAATATATATATATATAAATATAAAGTATATACATATATATATACATATTATATATAAATATATATATATAATATATATATACATATATATATATATTATATATATAAAAAATATAATTTTATATATATAAGTAATTATATATGTATAATATATAAAATATTATATATATATTTATAAGTGAGGATGAAGGGTATATATATATATAATAAAATATATATATATATATATATTTATTATGATGTATTTATATATATCGATATGTATACATATAAATATGTATATAATAATATATGTATATATGTAGAATAATATAAATATATATATATATATATATATATATATACATATAATACGTATATATTAATGGTAAATATATAAATATATAATATATTATATTATAATATATATATATACTTACAATATAATAATATATATAGATAATATATAAATATATATATATATTCATATTATATATGTATATATAGGTATATATATATATGTATAATATATATGTACATATATATATATATATAAATATATATAATATATTTATATATAATATATATAAACATATATTATATAAATAAATATATATATATATATATAATATATTTATAAATACAAATATATATATATATATATAATATATATATAATATATATAAATATATATATGTTCATATATATATATATATTTATCCATATATATATATATATATAATATATACACATATATGTACATATATATATACATATACATACATATACATACGCCGCAATCCGACGTCGTTTAATTTGATCAAAAACTCTAATCGGCAACCTACCCACCTTTCACGTATCATACTGATGTTGATCTTTAACCTTTGATCTAAATTCAGTCTGAATCTAATATCTAAATCATATGTGATCTAAAAGATTATATCAATGTTGTCCACTAACCTTTTATCTAAATTAGATATCAATCTATCCGTGATATCTGACGGATTCTAACTTTTCGTAATTTAATTTATTGTCTAGATATATGTCAACAAACTCATATGATGTTATATGATAAGTGGTTAACCTATTAATATTTTACCTCAATATATATTATCCCACATGCCCATGAATTAATTTCGCATTATACAATACTCCATTTTCATATGCATGACCTTGACATACGGAAAAGAATATTGATCCATCCTTCATTCATAGATAGAATTATTTAAACAGAAGATTTATTTATATACATGTTTATCTATATACCACATTGTATATATATGTAATTATAAATACAATATATAATATATATATATAAACTGTATTTAATATACACAAAATGTAGTATGTGTGTGCCTTGTGGTGTGTGTGCGCGCGCGTGTGTGTATTATATCTAACATGTGTAATAATATATAACATA
>NW_028234412.1:27769907-27774907 GCF_977035675.1 Penaeus japonicus
TAATATAAACCTTTCTTGGTGCCTTTTATCAGTTTTCCATAACTATCATGACACTCATTGGCTTTAGTTTGACTAAATATTTTTAAGTATCTTTTATTGATTTGGTGTATCTCTTTATTACTGAAATATGTTTCTATGCAGTATTAAAAACGATTACTGGTTTGCTTGTATCTTGAATACTCCAAGATATGTCTTGGAAATTACTATGCGATCAGAATACAATTATTAACATCAGAAATAAAGTTGATATGACATAATACAGAATAAGAATATAAGCAATCAAGCATATAACCAAAACAAATGTAAGTCTGAATAATAAAAAAGACAATATAGAATTTCCATGAAAAAAGGGATATCCTTATCCTTCCTCTGCATTATGCAACAGAGAACAATAACGGAACAATGAAAGTCCTCATGTTAAAACCGCATTCCCTTATTTTCCCCTATGACTCGTATTGAATCGTATTACCTCCATGGAAAGTAATTGGTTTTAAAATGCCCACTGATTATGTCCATTTTAGCTGTATACCAGGTGGCACTGCGCGGTTTCGCTTTTTCAGGATAACTTGATATCGTGCTTTGGTTGTATGGTGCCGGGGGGGGGGGGGGATTTTGATTCTATTACATTTTTTGCCAATGGTGTGAGTTTGTTTGCTTTGAAGATTCGTGTGTTTTTGTTCTACAGTCTTTGTGCTGAGTGATATAGATGTTATTAACCTGTTGCTGTGGTAACTAGAGTATATCTGATTATGTCATTACTGTCAAGTAAACAAAGCTCTAGCCAGAGAGGAAAAGCGGTTGTAAGAAACTATAAATTAAAGTTGCTTTTAATTATCATTGTTATCACTGCTATCGAGTATGCAAGACTCGATGATACGCGGGCAAGGTGCATGTAAGAGGTACAGATATGAGAATAAAACTGAAAGCTCTGACTGTGACTGCTAACAGTAACCGATAACAGATGTAAAGATAACCATAACTCATAATGATGTAATTAAAAGCATTAAAAAGTAACTTGAACGAGAAATCAGTGTTGATATTCAATATGCTTTCTTATTTATGTTTGTTTGTTGTTCTTTTTTTTTTGTCTCGAAAACTTTTAAATGGAAGGTACTTGTCACTTCTTCACCAGATTTGAGAGAAGAGAAACAAATGGAAACTAAATAAATGTTTGTTGATGTTGTTTCCCACATGCACCAGTATATGTCAATTGTATACTTTACTTTATACCTTATATTCACAGGTGCTGATATATATTTCCTGTATACCTTATGTGTTGTTTAGATAATTCAGAAATCACTCGTATCGGTAGATATATTTCGTAAACGAAAAGCAAAAGAGAAAAAAAATGTATTGCAGGTTAAACTGTTAGAAATATCTATATATCTGTTCCCGGTGACTGTTAGCATTCACAGTCCCTGTAATCACTGTAGCTGTACCCCTTACATGTACAGTGTACAGTAGCTACAGATTTATATATATATAGCGAGATCTGTTTCACTTTGATACGTTTTATCCAAGCGAAAACTTACAACACAAAAGCAAAAGGGTATAAAACAGAATATCTTATGGATCAATAATTCTGTATTTCATTTATGTAAACATTCTTGTTTTTATTTGTTTATCTTCTGGCAATATTTGTTTTAAGTTTGATTAAGCTTCCTGTGAGTACTATGAAAGGAAGGATAATAGTTTCAAAACATCACAACTTACGTGAACTTTTCTTTCGAACCAAACGTAGCAGTTGCACACAACGCAACTACACAACAACATGCTTTAAGTTCGTTTAACCTATGATGACCCAAATGACTCTAAGGCGACGCTAGTTGTTGTAAGTGAAGCGTGTCTTAGGGCAGGTCATACCTGATTCTTTTTTATAGATTTTTCTTTTCTTTTTTTTTGGTGGGGGGGGGGGTATAGCTAGGAAATACTAATTTGTGTATAATTTGGTGTATACTCTATTGTTGTGTTCAAGAAGGTTTTTAATTATTTATACACTACATCAGTGGTCATTCAATGCATAATCCCAAACCGATTAGGGGGCCCTTAATATCTATGTCTTGAAATGTTAAGTATATATATATATATATATATATATATATATATATATATATATATATAATTAACAAACGTGGCTCTCATGTAAATTTATATATTATATATATTGTTATATATATATATATATATATATATTTATATATATTTTATATATATGTATATATATATATATATTTATATATATATTTTATTAATATATTATTTTTATTTATACATATACATATATATGCACATATTATATGTGTGTGTTGTTGTGTGTGTGTGTGTGTAGTTATTATATATCTATATATATATATATATATATATATATATTATATAAAGAGAGAGGAGAGTGAGAGATCACCTGTATTAGAATCACAAGCCTTTTTTTTTTTTTTTTTTTATCCAATATAAAACACAATAAAATAAAACCAATGTGATATCAAGAACTTACAGAAATGCAATGTGTTTACTAAAAAAAAGGTTTAGAAACGGTAAGCCATTCACTACAATAATAAACCTGTTTTCATGTGTCATTCATAAATTCATTTCCCATCCTCTGTTCAATATTTTCCTGATGTAAGCCCCACTCTTAGCTCGTTCAGCAGATGAATCCAAAGGGTGAAAAAAAGTCGAGAGCCCATAAAAGCAACTACATAGTTTCCGGGTCTCTGCTTTTTACTCAAGAGTCCTTGGAGAGTTTAGCTCATATGATCCAAGGTTTCCAGAGGAAGTGGAGAAGGGTGGAGTGACTGTTAAAGCCCTCTAGTTATTTTTACTTTCGTAATGTATCTTCTTTTGTATTCTTTTCCTCTCTTTTTTTTACATATTTTTGTCTCATATCTTTCACGAATGATAAAAAAAAGATCGATCGAGAAAGTTTTCCGAATACGAATTATCTCAAATTCTTTCATGATGCCATTTGTTCACTTAATTATTTCATCTTGCTAAGAGATTTAACTCAATTTCTCCCCCACCCCCACAACCCTAAGTGATCAGCCTTCGAATGTGTGTGTGTGTGTGTGTCTGTGTGTGTGTGTGTGTGTGCGCGCGTTTTTCATGTACATAACTTTCTAGTAATGTAGCTCTCCTGTTAATTGCAAACCTGGCTCTTGAAATACCTACTCCTTGCACTCAATCAGATGTTCAACCCCGATGAATATTAAAGAGCCTCTCGTTAAAACAACACTACCGAAATCCAATCCCATTTCCTCTCCACTACACACCCATCCCCATAGTTACAAAAGGCCCCATTCTAATGGACTAAGGACGGGTCGCTCCTCATTCTAGAAGGAAATTCCAGCCATGTCTAAGCCTCATAAATGAATGTAGAGTATGTTCTTTGAAGCTTTGTTTGGACGACTCTCGACTTCTCGCCCATTCAGCCCTCCTCGTAGGCCACGGAATCTATGGCGCTTGTGGACCTTCAATCTGCTAGGCTTCGTCTCTCGTGTCCCGGGATTCACGTGGGGTATGTTTCTATTGTGCAGTCTGTATGGAATATATAACTAATATATATATATATACTATATATTTTATAATATATATATTTATATCAATTGTATATATTTAAATTATATTAGATATATGTATGTATGTAAGTACAGTTTGTATGTACTTATAAATATACACATACTACATACTAAACACAGACACACATATACATATATATACACACACACACACAATTATATATCTTGTGTGTGTGTATGTATATATATTTTACTTTATATATATATATATTTATATATATATATATATATATTATATACATACATATATATATATATATATATATATATATATATATATATATATATTTATATACTGTATATATATAATATATATGTATATATATAATTATATATATATATATATATATATATATATATATATATATATATATTATATATATATATATATATTGATATATATATGTATGTATGTATGTATATACACAAACACACACACACGCATATACACACATATGCATATGAAACAAAAGAAAACACAAATAAGACACAGCCACAGTAACTTTTGTCTTATCTATCATATTTATACATATGTCTGCATGCATTTACACTTGTACACAGATCACTAAAAACACGAAAAAGGAGATGAACAAAAATCCTCTATTACAAAAAGATTCCTCTTAGTAGCCGACACAAACTTGACACAAAGAAAAAGGTAATGATGTGTTTTGCTCCTCTTGGCTTTGACCTGACTTCGACCAAGAGTCACTGACCCAACATAGGTCACGAACGGTGGCCTGAGACTTTTCATGTTGTACCCGTTTGCAATAATTTTACCCTTGCAAAATCTGAGTTGTTTTAGTTGTTGTTGTGATTTCCCTACGTTTTCAAAGTGTCACGTGTATATCTTTGTTTTTTTTTGTCGTTTTTTTCTGTTTACTTTTTTATTTTGTGTTTCTATTTTCATTCCCTCTTGCCCCTTTTATTTTTCATGATCGTCATTGGATATCTCTGAGCTTTATTCCTTCTTCTTCTTAACCCTTTTTCTTACCTTTTTTCTTCATTACTGCTTTCCGATATATATATATATATATATATAGATATAGTATATATATTATATTATATATATTGGAGAGAGCGTGTGTTTTACCATGACCCTTGTTAGCAGTATATATAATATATATATATGTATATATTATATTTTATAGTATATATATATAAAGTTATTATTGTTATCTAGATAAGATAGAGATTCAGTTTATATAGTTATATAGTGAGGGATTATCGGATAGTAGTTATAGGTATATATACTATATATGATTGTGATTTAGTTTATTCCGTATTGATTTTGTATATAGTATATGTGATATATATATATATATATATATATATATATATATATCTTTCTATATATACCTTTATCTACATTATATATATATATATATATATGTATTAGTAGTATATATATATATATATATATGTATATATATA
>NW_028234412.1:27807407-27809907 GCF_977035675.1 Penaeus japonicus
CGAATGTCTTTTTTTATTGTTATTACTATTATTTAATTATTATTATTATTATTATTTTAATATTCGGACTTTTTTTTTTTTTTTTTTTTGTAATTGGTAAACCTCTCCTTTTAATCCCCGATCATTTTTCCATTTCTTTCTACCAGTGATTGACTTTTTAAATTTACGACCCTTTTTATTGAACGATTTTATTATAATGTCCGCGACCGATTTTCCAATCCTCGAACCAATTTCAACTCGCAGTCGATTTCCTTCACTTTCACGATCGTTTTTATCGTTTAATCTAAGAACGATTTTTTAATAAATGAACGATTTAATAATCCCTGCAATTTTCGTCATCTGCAGAATAAATTCCTCGATTAGCAAATCAATTGACCTATCGCAATCTACTTATTTTTAAGAACTTGGAATTTTAAAGTCTAATAACAAGTGTTTTTTTCTTTCTTTCTTTCTTTTCTTTCTTTCTTTGATAAACGAATGAAACATTCAAAGCTGTTTAAATATACATGTGACTTTACATCCCAATATAGCAGGGCAAGGGATTCTATGACAAAAGGGCTATGTATAGGGTCAGTGGTATTTTTACAATCACTAATGAGGGGGTAAGAATTCTAAAATTGTTACAAGAATAGCTTAAAACTGATTACAAAAAATATCTTCCTCTTAGAAGCACAGAACAGAATATGTCTACGTCTAGTAACTCTTTCTATAGCAATTTAATTTTCTATATTAACAAAGGCAGTACCAAGTTACAGGGTCTCCTAGAAATAAATAGACGAACAGATAGACGAAAACACACATAGCATAGAGTACAATGACAGGCAAGCAAAGTGAGCGAAAAAAAGTAAAAATTATACTTTCATGAGCTTTTAAAACTTTAGCATTACTTCTGAAAGGGGCTGCTTAGTACCGTAGACTTTCAGTTTTCTTTAGTTTTGTTTATTTATGGATAATAGGATATCCATTCCGTAGATGTTTTCTTCTTATTTGCCTTCGCCTTCGTTTTCTTCTCCTTCTGCTTCTTCACCTTCCTCCATTCCCCCTTCTTCTATTCTTCTTCTTTTTCTGCTCCTTCTTTTTTTTTTCTCTCTTTTTTTTTTCTTTTTTTCTTTTTTTTTGTGACAGGATTTTTCTGGTTATGTTATTTCGGTAGGCATAGGCTTCTATTTTTTCTCTGTCTTCAACTGAAGGTTTACCGTGTGAAATATCATTAGAAAAAAAAAAAACATTTGAAATATGGAGAATGATAATGATAATAATGATGATAAGAATAAAGAAAATTATACTGATGATACTGACACAGATAACGGTGGTAATAACAGCGATGATAATAACAATGATGATGGTGCTACCAATGATGATGATAATAATAACAATTATAATGATAGTAATGGTAAGAATGAGGATGATAATACTAATAATTATCGTCATACTGATAATAAACATAACAATATTAATAACAATTTTACTAATGCTAATAATAACATCAATAATCATGATGAACATATAAAGACTACAAGAATCCGTATTATTCAAACATTACAAACATTCTCTATTTCCACAACAATTAATCCAACAATACCTTCCTTTACTCTCTTTCCTTATCCAAACGAAGTTACAACATCCCATGCTTGAGTGTTTTCGCCAATTAGAGCCCATAAAGATGTTACGATTCAACATATGGCTCTTTGCTAAGGAACCTCTTACTGTTATATAGCGTGTTGGAAAGTTTACGTACTTTTTTTTTTTTTTTTTTTTTTTTTTTAAGGAGTACAGTTTCTTGTAGGGCTTAGACTAGTACCAAAGAGATCTTTTAAAATCTTTAAAATATTTAACAAACTTCTAAAGCTGATTGTTATTTTCTTGCTCTATGGATTCTGTGATTAATCTTGAGATCGAATCCGTGTTTATATGTTGTGAATCTTATATCATAAATTTAAGGGAGAGAAGGAGGAAGGGATAGAATAAGAGAGAGAGAGAGGAAATGTGTTATAAAGCAGTACCATTCAAAACTCCTCATACATTATTCAACCTAAAACGGTCAAAATTAAGATAACTTAAAAGTAAATAAAATACTATTAAGATACGAGACATCGGGCAAATAAAAAAGTAGGGACCGGAATACTCAATGTTTGCACCATCTTTTATTCAGTACTGAAATCAATAAAAGTTTTACATTCAGTCTATATATTTTTTTTTTTTCAGCCTCTATTGATATTGTGATTTGATTTATTTAATACAAGAGCAAGGGTTTCTAAGCTTACTCTAAGATATTATATATCATATTATCATATTTCTTTTCAAAAAATAGTAGTTAGAATCATTTTTAAAAAATGTCGATCTAGTATTAATTGTTATTTGAAAGTATAAAGTCACCCGTTCCGATAATTATTGATATAATCAACTTATGATTATTGTATTTTCAGAGATAATGAAAGAAATATCCGTCATTATAAATGAAATTAAATCAGTTTGCTGGAAATTGAATTTTATAATTGTT
>NW_028234412.1:27817407-27822407 GCF_977035675.1 Penaeus japonicus
TGATCATAATCAAGATGGTAATGATAATGGTAATGATGATAATAATGATGATTGTAATGATGATAATAATGATGATTGTAATAATGATAATAATGATAATCACGATAATAATGATATTTATAATAACGATTAAGATCAAGATAATGATGATAATAACAATAGCAATAATGATAATACTAAGCATAGTGATAACAATGTCGAATATGAAATGGATAATGATGATAATGGTAATGAACAGTAATAACTTGAATAATAACAATCGCAATAATAAAGATAATCATCATCATATTAATAATAACTGGTCCGTGATTGACCCCCCCCCCCCCATCCCCTACCAACCCAGCACTTTTTACTTCTTCCCATTATAAAAGTTTTCTACCCTTAACAAATACCAACCTCCGGCCTTTTAGCAAGGGAAAAAAAACATTTGACCTTTTAGGGAAATTTCTAGCTATTTCTTACAACTTTTACTTTCGTTAAAGGTTGTAGTATGATAAGAACCTGTACATACAAGTGAATTAGAAAACAATGAGTGTGCAAAATACGTTTTTTAAAGAATGTTCTCTTTTTCTTTTTTTTATGTTTTTTTTTTCTTTCTTTCTGTTATTGGTTATGGTTCTTTGTAATGTTGCAAGTATTCATAACAATATTGCAAGCTTCACATGCAACCTACATGGAAGCAACATCAGATTCCACTTGTCCGATAACAGTTTGAGCATTTTAAGAAAAAGGCCTTTTTAAACTTAATTTCATTTGCTTATAGTTTTGTTGGGGTTTGATATAATTTGGTTCTATACTGTAAACATCCACAACAAATAGCCAACCTACTCTTATTACTCTTATCTACTCGTAGAAAACAAATAAACAAACAATCAATAAAGTCATAAAAACAAGGGATTCAACCAAATTTTCAAACCCTTTTCCCTTTGCCCTTTTCCTTAATCTTTACTTATTAATTACGGGTCGTAGTTCCCTTATAGAACCCAAACTACTCAAGGTGCCGGTGAGGAAACAGCACAGGGTTCCCACTCGCATGGTCACACCAAAGGCGTGGCGGCGAGAGACAGGAAACCGATATTTCCCAACATTACTTCTTTGTTGTGTGTGCGGGAGTAGCGTCATTTTTCTTCTTGTAATTTCTTTTTTTTTTTCTTCTTCTTCTTCTTCTTCTTCTTCTTCTTCTTTTCTTTTCTTTTCTTTTCTTTTTTTTCTTCCCCTTTTTTTTCTTTTTTTCTTTCTCTTTTCTTATTGTGTTACTTCCTTATCGGTGTTTTTTTTTCTCTCTCTCTCCCTTTTTTTTCTTTTTTTTTTTTCTTTTTTTTTTTGCGGCTGATAAAAGTAGTAATAAAAAAAGAAAGATCGTCCTCAAATACTGAGACGTAGGAGAGTCATTGTATTCAGAAAGTATATATACATATATATATATACATTTTTTTCAGAGAAAAAACAAATATATACATGTATAAAGTATATTTTTTCTCTTGCAATTAGATTCAGAAGAAATCATTTTACGAGAGCAAGTTGCATCTGTTGCACATATACGTTTCATGCTTTTTTTTAGGTCGTTAATCGTTACAGACAGTATCAAATTCCCAGTAATCTTCTCTCTCATCACTCCCGCATCTCTTTCATATCATAAAAAAACTATACCTCATTATCTTTGAACACGACAAACGAAACTGACTAAAAATAAACACACTTTATCACTTCAAAAAGATTCCAAACCATTGACCTATTTTGCCTTCGTTATGAAACAGCATCATCACATAAAACCCGCATATCATAAAACCCTCATAGACCCCACATCTATCGCAACGCAAGTGTGATAGCAAAAGTTTACGAGAGGAATTAATAACACCCAAATTCTTGTCATTTCCCTCTCCTTGTTGAGGGAATTAGCGGGAGTGTGTTGCCGCCTTAGTAATAGAGAGGTGCGGCTTTGCCCATGTGAAGAATGAGATTAGGGTGAGTTATAAGGGTGGGGTTGGGGGGGTGATGGAGAAGGGGTGAGGGAGTGGGAGTGGGAGGGAAAGAGAGGGAGGATATAAGAGAGTGCTTCTCGTACCAGAAGCAGAGATAGAGAGATAGTGTGAGAGAGAGAGAGAGAGAGAGAGAGAGAGAGAGAGAGAGAGAGAGAGATAGTAAGAGAAAGAGAGAGAGAGAAAGAGAGAGAGAGTGAGGGATAGTAAGGGAGAGAGAGAGAGAGAGATAGTAAGAGAGAGAGAGTGAGAGATAGTAAGAGTGAGAGAGAGATAGTGAGATAGAGAGAGAGATAGTAAGAGAGAGAGTGAGAGATAGTAAAAGATAGAGATAGTGAGAGAGAAAGGGAGAGAGAGAGATAGTGAGAGAGAAAGAGAGAGAGAGAGAGAGAGAGAGAGAAAGAGAGAGAGAGTGAGAGAGAGAGAGAGACAGACAGAGAAAGAAAGAGAAAAAGCGGAAAATGAACTACAGAACTGATAGACAGAAAGATAAATAATAATAATAATAATGATAACAATAATAATAAAAACAACGAAAAAAAAGACATTGAACAAACGGCAGACGCGGAAGGCTTGCGGCAATCAAGGCCGTCGGAGTGGAACCGATATATTGTCCCGAGAATAGAATCATGTTGTAAATAAGAATCACCCGACTTGTTTCACCGCCTTTTGTTGGCTTCGCTTCGAAAGCAAATCCCATTTGCTCATTGCGACGCCTCATTTCGTGGCTGTTTTGCTTGCGTCGTCCCCGGTGTCGTTACTATGCAGTTGTTAGCGGTGATAGTAGTATTACTAGAGAGAGAGAGAGAGAGAGAGAGAGATAGAGTGTGTCTGTGTGTGTGTGTATGTGTGCGTGTGTGTATGTTTGTGTGTGTGTGTGTGTGGGTGTATTTGTGTGTGTGTGTATGTGTGTGTGTGTCTGTTTGTGTGTGTGCGTGTGTGTGAGAGTGTGTTGACCAAAAATGACGAAGAATCTTTCTTTAACAGCAACACCGATTAAGTATCATCAGCTAAAATACGAGCGGATTCTTAAGCGTATTTCAAATTCAGAAATCATTGGCCCTTTGTCAGATTCCTCAGATTCATTATGCTCGTTTTCATGGCTCCTCCATTTTCGGAATCTTTGTTCAAGATCTTTGTGCACGGGAGTCTCTGTATTTGGATAAATTTTCGTCTTTTTCTCTCTCTCTCTCTCTTTTTTTTTTTTTTTTTTTTTTTTCTTTCTTTCTTTCTTTCTTTCTTTTTACGTTGGCATAAAGAAAGAGGGGAGAGGGAGGGAGTAAAATCTACCCTTTACCCTCATGTTGGTCCCTCAATGATGACGTAAGCAGGAAGGGAGGGACATGATTCACCTCCCCCTTACCCCTCCCCCTCCCCCTCGCCCTCTTAGATTTGCGTATTCATGGACCAAATTCAGATCTTTCTGAATTGAACCCATAAGTGACTCTGATGACTGAAAAAGATGTCTTACAGCAGGATAGCCATGTCATATATAGGAATATCAGTAAATACTCATACAAAGCCTGATGTGTTTTTAAGAAAGATACTGCATTGGTAACTAATTCGTCACTTAAGTGCCATGATATATTGTAACAACGTTATGTATTGTATCAATTAAATCTTGATGTTCCTAGTAGAGCAAGAGAAAAAATACTATTATCGTTAAATATTCAAATTAGAATAACAGTGACAAACTGAATTCAAATGCTGTTATTCTCACCATATTTTTTCATTGTCTGTATGTTGATGAATACATATCGTATTATAACACTTACAAAAACCACAATTACAATAAAGCAACTACGTGTCGAGTAAGCAAAACCCGCTTAAAGATTTCATTCCAGGAATTAGTTGTATGTCGTTACCTTTCTTGACCTTTGACCTCGAGAGGAAGGGAGTAGGGTGGCGTTATCTCAGCAAAGAACGTTATCGAATCGCCAGACAAATATATCTAACGTCTGTAAACTTTTCCCAAGAAATTATTTATTCAAGTCTCGAACCCGTGACTGATTTCGAACACGGAATCAATACCGACGCATCTCAAAATATTAATATTAATATTAACCATTGCAAATATTATTGTTATTGACATCGTACCATTAACGTTGAAGTTGATACCTTGATTATTCATCCGTATTATGAGTAGTAGCTATTTCAATCATAATCATCAGCCTTCTCACCTATTAAAGTATATCAGGAACGTAAGAGGGAAAACAATAACAATGCATAGATGTGTTGCAAAGGAAAGATTTGTTGACAAAGTTTCGTGATCGGGATGGTCGTCCGTATGACGCGGGAGCTACGGAAGAGCATCCGAGACTCCGTTCCCCCCTCCCCAAGATATGACCTCCCCCCCCCCCTCTATATATCTCTCTGCAAGGCCTAATTATAGATCCGGCTGAATTTTCCCAGAGGAACCCTCGGTGACAGGAAATTACATCCTGTACACCTCCCGGCACATCCCCCCGACCCTAGGATTAGTCAAACAGGATTAACCATTGACTTCCAGCAACTGTTGCACCCCAACCCTTCCCCCCTTTCCCCTACCCCCTTCCCCTTCCCCTTTCCCCTTTCCCCTTTCCCCTTTCCCCTTCCTCTTCCCCTTCCCATTCCCTTTCCCCCTTTCCCTTTCCCTTCCCCTACCCCTTCCCATTCCCATTCCCCCTTCCCCCTTCCCCCTTCCCCCTTCCCCCTATCGCCGTCACTTTCCCCCTTCACCACCCCCTTCCCCCTCCCCCTCCCCCCAAGAATAATCCCAAATGACGTCACGGCACGGGAGGTCTTCATGATCCCTTCCTTCCTCGCCCTGTCTCCTTGTCTTCGAAACTGCGTGAACGTGACAACTTCGGCGATGGATGTTTGTCTGATGATTGTGTGCCGAGACGCTGTTTGTCGGCTGTGCATGTCGAGTGTGTTTACGGAATGGAGTTGTCTTTACGTTGGCATTATTGGATTTGTAGTTACCGACACGCCCACTCTTGTCTGTTTGAAAACGGGCGCAAGGGAGAGAGAGTGTGTGTA
>NW_028234412.1:27869907-27874907 GCF_977035675.1 Penaeus japonicus
TACACTGAGTGTAAATATAAATATAATATATATATTTTATATTATATATAATATATATATATATCTATATATATATATAAATATATATATATATAAAAAGTATGTATATATGTATATATATATATATATATATATATATAATATATATATATTTATATATATATAATTTGTATATATATATATAATATATGTATACACATATATATACTGATACTGTGTATATGTATATGTATATATATATAATATATATATAAATATATATATATATATATATATATATATATATAATACAAATATATATATATACATATATATTTATATATACATAAATATATATAATGTATATATATATATATATATATATATATAATAACATATATATATATATATATATATATATATATATATATATATATATATATTAATATAAATATACATCATATTTACATATACAAAAACATATATGATAAGATATATATAATATATAAATATAATATATATTTATATAGTTATATATATATATATATAGTAATATATATATAGATATATAGATTAGATAAGATAGATAGATAGAGAGATATAGATATATAGATATATAGAATATATGTATATATATATATGTATATATATATATACATTATATATACATATAAATATATATATATATATACATATATATATTTTACTTATTTATATATATATATATCATATATATATATATATATATATATAATATATATACGTATATATATAATCATATGTAAGTATATATGTATATATGTAGTATTATTTATATATACATACATATATATAAATATATATTATATTTATATGTATATATATTATATATATATAAATATATAATATATATATATATATATATTATATATTATATATATATTGTGTGTGTGTGTAGTTGTTAGTGATGTGTGTGATTGTGTGAGTGTGTGTGTGATGTGTGTCAACCACTCATATCACTACCACTAAAACAACCACACACACACACTAAATAAATCAAACACAAACTCTCACACACTAACCCTCTCACACACACTCAACACTCACACACACCTACTCACACACACTCACACACACTCTAACCCCCCCCCCCTCCCCCATCACCACCCCCACCCCCCCCCCCACCCAACCAAACACACACATATATAACACACTCACTCATTCCTCACTCACACATCTATCTATATCACTCAAAATCACTCAGACAGTCACACCCCATAACGACCGAAGACAGTTAAGGAGATAGATAGAGATATAGTTGAGAGGAGAGAGAGATATAGAGAGAGTCTAACACAAACTCACACACAACAAAAACACACCACACACAAACACACACACACACACACAAAAATCAAACACACCATCTACACAAACACACTCACCCTAACACAAACTATCTCTCAACAATCTAAATAATATCTATCTCTAGCTCTCACAATCCCAACACCGACCAAATAGTGAAAATATAACAACAACTCTAAATACTCCATCCACTCACACACTAACTCAAACACTCACCCACTCCTCCAACCATCACCAATTTACTAACTAACTTCAAAATAAAACTATCACACAAGAACACCAAAAACTTACCTCAAAATCAAAACAAAAAATCACAATACAATAACACACACCACACACCACACAACTACTAACAAACTCACACTATCACTTCACTTAGATGAAGAGAGTAGAGAGTAGAGAGTGTGTTATATGGAGATGTGTGAGAGTGACATATATACAATACACAAACACTTAACAAAATCTCACCTACACTCACATCTAAACACCGACAAACACACACACACTAACACACACCACCCACAGACCCACTATATACAAGACACACATACAATCAAACTACTCCATAAACACACACACTCACAATCACAATCACTCACACACACACACACACGACCCTCTTCACCACACCTCTACACTCTCACCTCACTCTCTCCCTCTACAAAGCACACACACTCACACACACAGCCACACACACACTATATACACACTCACCAACACCCTGACTCACAAATCAAAAAACACACAAACACACACACACACGTCTCACAAAAACACATAACAAACAAAAACACCGATATCTCTCAAAACTACACACGTCACACAAAAACTCAACACACCACACTCACGACACCCACACCCATCCACACACTCTCAAACACACAACAAACACTATAACACACCACACACCCCACACTCACACACCAATCCCTCTCATCACACACCACACTCACACACACACTCAATCCAAACTCACCTAACCCATAACAAATTCATGCACAAACACAACCACAAACAAACTCCACACACAACAAACTCACACTACACACTCAACACACAAAACAAATCCAAAAAACCACTCCTTAATCAAAACACACACAAACAAACACAAACACTCACTCACTCTAACACACACACACACACATCCTCGCAATATCACTACCATCACTAAACTCTAACCAAACCACACACACTTGCACCCGCAACCCACACACACACCCCCACCCACCCCCCACCCCCACACCCCCCCCCACCCACCCCCCCCCACCCCCATCCCACCCACCCCCACACCCCAACTCCCCACACACAATCAATTCAAAATATATCAATCACACACATCTCACACACAAAAAAAAAAAACACTCTCAAAGGTCACTTAACTAATACTCACTCTCACTCTAAGAACCAAACTCTATAAAACTCACCTCACACCCACACTCTCTTACACCACACACACAATAAAAAACACTCACAATCTCACAAAATAACTCTAAAAAATAGAAAAATAAACAAACACCACCTAAACGAACAAAAGCTCGATAGAAAAATCGATACAACGAGATCGAATGGAAAGAAGACGAGAGAGAGAGCGAGACGAATGAGCAGAGAGAGAGATATGATTGTGTGAGTGAGAGTTTGTGTGAGAGTGTGTGTGAGTGATGTTTGTGATGTTTGTTAGTGAGTAGTGTTAGTAGTGTGTGTATGAATAATAAAAAATATCTATATCACTCATATATAATCTAACAAATCCATATAATCTCACTCATTAAAACCATAATCTATCTCTAAATAAAATATATATAAAACTATATCAAAATATAAGATTCTCTATATAAATACTACAGTATATATATATAAATAACAAAAATAACAACTCTCAATCATATAAAATCTAATTAACAATAAATATATATCACAATAATTAAATAACAAGATACAACTATCAATCAAAAAAAAAATAAATATATAAAACCATATAAATGTATAAATATGTCATTATATAAATATACAATCATGACCCTCACATGATAACACAATCCATCACTACACAGTATCCACACACACACACTCTATCTCACACTATATATCTAAAATCACTGTCACTCACAACACAAACTCTCAAACACACCAAAGCCCTTATAAACAAAATGTAGAAACACACCCAATCAATATAAATATCAAAATCAAACACATCACTACAACAAACCCCAATACAGATAGATAGTTGAGTAGTATTGAGATATTGAAGAGAGTGAGATAGATATTCACACACACAAACAATATATATAACTCATATACTAAACTACACACACTCTAACACTAATCAAACAAACACACCATACTAACGGTCCTGTGAGACGTATAGTTTATAGTGAGTGTGTCTGAGTGTAGTTGTGTGTGAGTGTTTGTGTGCTGTAGTGTGAGTGAGTGACTCTCTGACTCAATTAATACATAACTAACACTCACAAACACTCACCTCGATCTAACACACAAAAACTCTAACTAAGTAAACATCTGTCTATACAAAAACAAACACCCACAATCAAAACACTCACAATCCTCTCTAACTCCCCCCTATATCATACACTCTCACACAAACACTCCACACTCTCTCTCACTAAATGTCCCCCCCAAAAAAAAAAATAATGTGCCCGTAAGCATGAGTATTTATGAGTTCAAATAAGCAAATTCGTAACGCCTTATTCTATCGCCTATTGACCTCCCTCCCCCCTCCCCCCCTTAGTGAACCCCATTATTCACCGCGACCCTCCCTCCCGGCGAATTACAACCTAGCCGATATCAATATTAAGTTGTCGCTGCGTGTGAGAAATATTAGGTGAAGGAGAAAAACAACTTGGGTTATGTAATGATAAGTGTTCATTGGCATTTCTGTTTAACCGGAAAAAGTTTTGGAAATAGCAATAGCATTATCTTAATATACGTCATTGTCATAATCAAAAGATGGTGGGGGGGGGGGGGGGGGGTTATTAAGTTCTTAATTCATCATCATCGTTTTTTACGATTTGTTATCACATCATCACACCATCGTCGTCATCATCATCACCATCACCATTACAACACCACCATCCACCCTAGCATTATCTATCTCATTATACTTATCAACATTATCATTATCTTTATAATCATTATCATTATTTTTACCATTACCATCGTTATCATTATCCTTATCTTTACCGTTACCATCATTATCTTTGTCATCACTAACATTATCATTATCAATATCATCATTATCATTATCAATATCATCATTATCATTATCGATATCATCATTATCATTATCATTATCATTATCATTATCATTATCATCATCATCAAAGATTATATCATTAGCAGTAGTAATTACTTGGAGTTGCAGTATGATCATCATCATCACTGATATGACCATTATCATTATCATGTTATTTTTAACCATCATTATCCTCATTATTGCCATCGCCAGTAGAAATGATAGGTATGACCATTAAAGATACCTTAAAAACAAATCAATGTAAAGAAAATTTAAACATTGCTTTAATTATCATAATCATTACCATTATCATCAACATATATCATTAATCATTGTTATTATCACAAATCAATCTTATTATCCGTTCTTATCTTGAATTAGCATTGTTCTTGCTAATAAGAATTAAGTAATGGTAGTAAGAGGAATGGTAATG
>NW_028234412.1:27894907-27899907 GCF_977035675.1 Penaeus japonicus
TATTGTCAGTATCACTGTTATTATCATTATCAGTATCACTATCATCATTATCATTAGAAACATTTTTATCATCATTATTATTATCATTATCATTACTTCTATCATTATCATTACTATCACTATCATAATCACTATCATTAATCAGTTAAGGATTGTTGTGGTGTTGAAAGGAAGAAATTCATGCCATTGAAGAGGTCAATGAAAGTCTGCAATAGCTCCGGGTTGAGTTATCGAGTGGCTGAAATTCGACTTAAAATACAAAATATTAAATATATATAAAAATTCGACTTCAAATATGTTAATCGAGACGAAGACAAACCTCAACCTTTGTAAATAGATGGATAAAAACATTGAGAACAAATATAGATTATCAAAAATTTCAATGAATGCGTTGGTTTGATGACACTGCACCTTGTTCAGAATGTAATAGTTGTTACTAGCATTGATATCAAATATCCCTACCGTTCCGTTTCGATTGAAATGATAGTTGTAGTGGTAGAAGTAATGAATAGGCTTTGGTTATAGTAAGTTGTCTGTAATGATGGTAGTTGCTGCAACACTTACTTGGAGCAGCACCAGGTGTACAATGGCCTGGTTATTAAGTAGTAATATTAATGGCCAAT
The DNA here is from genome assembly GCF_977035675.1 of Penaeus japonicus. Taxonomy (NCBI): domain Eukaryota; kingdom Metazoa; phylum Arthropoda; class Malacostraca; order Decapoda; family Penaeidae; genus Penaeus; species Penaeus japonicus. Next base: position 27,895,531 of record NW_028234412.1, read on the forward strand.
TATGAATGATAGTGATTATAATAATGATATCTATCATTATCAACATATTTGCATCTACACAAATACCAATTGACTTGATTGACAATTGACATTTCAATTTAACAATTTTAATCTAATTTTATCTAATCTAATTTAAGATTTATCTAATTTAATTTTGATTTTAATTAACAATTGACTTGTAATGTCTTCATTATATCGCGTAATATGAATATATAAAAAATGGAAGAACAAATAAATATTACGAAAATTTACAGCTTTAGTAATTATTGCAGAAAATGTAGTGACAGAGCACAGTCATTGCGAAAGACTAAGGAACTCTTGCGGGACACCTCTTGCATCAGTCACGTTTCCACGCGAGGAGGAGGAGGAGCAACGCTCGTATTAACCGAGCATTTCTGGGGAGACTGAGGTGCATTTTACTTTTTTTTTTTTTTTTTTTTTTTTGGCTAATGTACAGACTCACACACACAAACATATACATATATATATATATATATATATATATATATATATATATATATATATATATATATATATATATATATATACATATATATGTATATATATATATATATATATATATATATATAATATATTTATATATACATATCTATATATAAATATAAATTTATATATATATATATATATATATATGTATATATGTATATGTATATATAGATATAGATATAAATATAAATATATATATATATATATATATATATATATATATATATATATATATATATATATATATGTATGTATGTATGTATGTATGTATGTATGCAAGTATGTATATATATATATATATATATATATATATGTGTGTGTGTGTGTGTGTGTGTGTGTGTGTGTGTGTGTGTGTGTGTGTGTGTGTGTGTGTGTATGAATGTATGTATGTATGCATGTATGTACGTATGTATATGTAATGAGAGAGAGTGGCAAGAGAGGTGTTCCTCCCTACAATTAATCCCTTTACATATATGTATCCGTACACCTTACTTTAAAAAAATACTTAGTGTTGCACAGACTACCCACAATACAGCGCAGATCCGAAATACTACGCAAAGCTAAAGGGATTGAGCTTTGTACATACAGATCATGTAATCAAAATTCCTCCGAAATGGAAGCACTCTCTGCTTCATGATGCACCTGCAACTGTGATTAGATTTGTTTTTGCCATATATCATTGTAATGCTGGGTACAGTGTTGTGCGTCGAATGCAATACAGAATATATTCATATCTCACTCATGGTGTTTCGTTTAGTGATTTTGCATTCTAGAGAGAGAAAGGGAGGGAGAGAGAGGTGGTATAGTGAGGGAGAGAAGAGGGAGGGAGAGAGAGGTGGTATAGTGAGGGAGAGAAGAGGGAGGGAGAGAGAGGTGGTATAGTGAGGGAGAGAAGAGGGAGGGAGAGAGAGGTGGTATAGTGAGGGAGAGAAGAGGGAGGGTGGGATTGCTTTGCCAAGTTTATTCAATATATAAAAGGAGTACATACATGAAAAGGCATAGGTACTATGCCTGCTTTGTTTATACAGGAATATCTCCATATAAACATATACATAACGCTTGAAATATCATCTATACATATTTCATTGATTAGGATTGTCATAATCATATAAGCAGTCTCTGTAAGACGGCCAATAAATGATATACATCAAATTCAATAACATACAATTGTACAACGAAACTCCTCATTAACATAAATGATTATGCATTGTGGCTGGAGAGAGGGAGGGAGAGAAAGAGGAGTAGTGAGGGAAAATGGGGAGGGAGAAAGAGAGAAAGAAAGAGAGAGAGGAGAGAATTAATCTATGGTACAAGGCTCCTCACTTTAAGCACAAGATAAATTCCTGCAGAGTGTGACTTTTACTCAGGGCATTTTTGCAGGCATTTCTCACGGCAAAATAAGCACAGGTATTTCAGTAGTAACGCAGACCTGCAAGAAAGAGAGTATAGACGAGAAGACAAAAAATATTTTATAGATCTTGATACATTAACAAAAATCATAAAATAAACGATAACTGTTTATTGCAGATAGTAAAAGAAGAATAAAATAGTTTTTTTTTCAGCTCCACACTTGAGAAGTGAATATGAAAAATATGATGAAAATCATAAAAGAACATTAAACTCAAAAGTCCAATTCTTGAGAAAAAAATAATGTTCCTATATGTTATTGTTAAAAGCTCGCAATCGTCAAATAAAATACGTAACCTCCGTGCTATCCTCAATTCAAATCACATTCCGTGGTTTACGAACGTTATGCACCAAAACAATAAATATTTTGTGGAAAACCTCGGTGGGTGATTCCTGGCTGGAGTCAACTTGAATGACACGTAATATCAGGCCAATATAATATGTCTCTCCCGCATTGCACGCCTGAATTGCATATCATATCTGGGTGAACTGAGTTGCAGTGATGTATTGCTTCTGAATAATGCATAAAGTACAAATGAAATGAAGTCTTCGAGGTCGTACCACATGCTACTAGTACATCATCGAATTCAAAGCACATCGAAGTAAACCAGTTGCACGATAAATGCAAGTGACATATCGCGTCGCTTCACTCGGAGATTCTTCTGAGGAGGATGGTGTCACGAGGCAACCGAGGTTCCGTTTCCCTCATGCAACCCTGCAACCAAACTCAATGCGGGGACCTCTAGACGTAGGGATTTATTAAGAGTCAGATCGAGGGCGTTCTTTGCTTAAATGCTGTTATTTTTCGTGGACATTTGTGATATATAATCTATGGTTGCCTTGGACGTTTGTTAAATACTATTGTGCAGTTATAACATCATAAAAAAAAAAAAAAAAAATAGACACGACAAGCCCGTGCAGTTGTAACGTAAGCAAAACGGGAATGTGGGACCTAGAGTTCAGTATCTCTCTCTCTCTCTCTCTCTCTCTCTCTCTCTCTCTCTCTTTCTCTCTCTCTTTCTCTCTCTGCCTTTCCCCCTCTCCCTCTTTCCCTCTCTCTCTTTCTCTCTCTCTCTCTCTCTCTCTCTCTCTCTCTCTCTCTCTCTCTCTCTCTCTCTCTCTCTCTCTCTCTCTCTCTCTCTCTCTCTCTCTCTCTCTCTCTCTCTCTCTCTCTCTCTCTCTCTCTCCCTCCCTCCCTCCCTCCCTCTCCCCCTCTCCCTCTTTCCCTCTCTCTCTCTCTCTCTCTCTCTCTCTATCTATCTATCTATCTATCTATCTATCTATCTTTTTCTCTCTCTCTCTCTCTCTCTCTCTCTCTCTCCTCTCTCTCTCTCTCTCTCTCTCTCTCTCTCTCTCTCTCTCTCTCTCTCTCTCTCTCTCTCTCTCTCTCTCTCTCTCTCTCTCTCTCTCTCTCTCTCTCTCTCTCTCTCTCCATCCTTTCTCTCTCCCTCCTCCCTCCCTTCCTTCCTCCCTCCCTCCCTCCCTCCCTTCCTTCCTCCCTCCCTCCCTCCCTCGCTCACCCTCTCCTTCTTCCCCTTCCCACCATGTCAATTTCGTTGGTTGGAGGAATAATTTGTCACGAAATTACTCTTCTGATGGTGGCGTTAGCGTATGAAAAGGAGTGAGTGAGTGAAAGAGAGAGGGGAGGGGGAGAGAGAGAGAGAGAGAGAGAGAGAGAATAAGAGAGAGAGAGAGAGAGAGAGAGAGAGAGAGAGAGAGAGAGAGAGAGAGAGAGAGAGAGAGAGAGAGAGAGAGAGAGAGAGAGAGAAAGGGAGAGAGAGAAAAATAGAAGAGAGAAATAGGGGGGAGGGGAGAAGAGAGAAAGAGTGAGATGGGTATGAGGGAGAGAAAGAGAAAAAGAAGGGGAAAGAGAGAGAGGAAACAGAGAATGAAAGAAAGAGAGCGCGAAGAAGGCAAAATTCCAACACCACCAACGATTTCTTATTATTATTTTCTTCTTTTTTTCGTCTTCCTCGTCTCGTGATACAATTTTGAATGTCAAGTGTAAATTCCTTGCATCGAGGCAAACTTTTTTATATTTATTTATGTATTTGTCTGTCAGTTGGATAATAATGATAATGGTAATGGTGAAAATAATGATAATTATAATGATTATGATGATAATAACAACATCAAAACAATAACAATAATGATAATAATAATAATAATTATACTGATATTAATAATGATAATAACAATAATACCTTGTTGCAAACTTTCCCAATAGCCTAAGCATAAAATAAATATAAAAACCCTATTTTTCACAAAACTTCGAATCTCCAAAAATAATGGAAATCCTGGTGGCTATCGATGAAGTTTCCATGAAGTTCCCCAGTTCTCTTTACCTTTGGGATATTACCACAGTAGTACTGCCACAGCGGACCGAGTTCAGTGTTGGATGTGAGGCTGTGGTGGATCGCCAGGAGGTGTTGTTCACGTCATTTCCGCTAGAATTGGGTCTTA
>NW_028234412.1:27904907-27907407 GCF_977035675.1 Penaeus japonicus
CTTCTTCTTCTTCTTCTTCTTCTTCTTCTTCTTCTTCTTCTTCTTCTTCTTCTTCTTCTTCTTCTTCTTCTTCTTCTTCTTCTTCTTCTTCTTCTTCTTCTTCTTCTTCTTCTTCTTCTTCTTCTTCTTCTTCTTCTTCTTCTTCTTCTTCTTCTTCTTCTTCTTCTTCTTCTTCTTCTTCTTCTTCTTCTTCTTCTTCTTCTTCTTCTTCTTCTTCTTCTTCTTCTTCTTCTTCTTCTTCTTCTTCTTCTTCTTCTTCTTCTTCTTCTTCTTCTTCTTCTTCTTCTTCTTCTTCTTCTTCTTCTTCTTCTTCTTCTTCTTCTTCTTCTTCTTCTTCTTCTTCTTCTTCTTCTTCTTCTTCTTCTTCTTCTTCTTCTTCTTCTTCTTCTTCTTCTTCTTCTTCTTCTTCTTCTTCTTCTTCTTCTTCTTCTTCTTCTTCTTCTTCTTCTTCTTCTTCTTCTTCTTCTTCTTCTTCTTCTTCTTCTTCTTCTTCTTCTTCTTCTTCTTCTTCTTCTTCTTCTTCTTCTTCTTCTTCTTCTTCTTCTTCTTCTTCTTCTTCTTCTTCTTCTTCTTCTTCTTCTTCTTCTTCTTCTTCTTCTTCTTCTTCTTCTTCTTCTTCTTCTTCTTCTTCTTCTTCTTCTTCTTCTTCTTCTTCTTCTTCTTCTTCTTCTTCTTCTTCTTCTTCTTCTTCTTCTTCTTCTTCTTCTTCTTCTTCTTCTTCTTCTTCTTCTTCTTCTTCTTCTTCTTCTTCTTCTTCTTCTTCTTCTTCTTCTTCTTCTTCTTCTTCTTCTTCTTCTTCTTCTTCTTCTTCTTCTTCTTCTTCTTCTTCTTCTTCTTCTTCTTCTTCTTCTTCTTCTTCTTCTTCTTCTTCTTCTTCTTCTTCTTCTTCTTCTTCTTCTTCTTCTTCTTCTTCTTCTTCTTCTTCTTCTTCTTCTTCTTCTTCTTCTTCTTCTTCTTCTTCTTCTTCTTCTTCTTCTTCTTCTTCTTCTTCTTCTTCTTCTTCTTCTTCTTCTTCTTCTTCTTCTTCTTCTTCTTCTTCTTCTTCTTCTTCTTCTTCTTCTTCTTCTTCTTCTTCTTCTTCTTCTTCTTCTTCTTCTTCTTCTTCTTCTTCTTCTTCTTCTTCTTCTTCTTCTTCTTCTTCTTCTTCTTCTTCTTCTTCTTCTTCTTCTTCTTCTTCTTCTTCTTCTTCTTCTTCTTCTTCTTCTTCTTCTTCTTCTTCTTCTTCTTCTTCTTCTTCTTCTTCTTCTTCTTCTTCTTCTTCTTCTTCTTCTTCTTCTTCTTCTTCTTCTTCTTCTTCTTCTTCTTCTTCTTCTTCTTCTTCTTCTTCTTCTTCTTCTTCTTCTTCTTCTTCTTCTTCTTCTTCTTCTTCTTCTTCTTCTTCTTCTTCTTCTTCTTCTTCTTCTTCTTCTTCTTCTTCTTCTTCTTCTTCTTCTTCTTCTTCTTCTTCTTCTTCTTCTTCTTCTTCTTCTTCTTCTTCTTCTTCTTCTTCTTCTTCTTCTTCTTCTTCTTCTTCTTCTTCTTCTTCTTCTTCTTCTTCTTCTTCTTCTTCTTCTTCTTCTTCTTCTTCTTCTTCTTCTTCTTCTTCTTCTTCTTCTTCTTCTTCTTCTTCTTCTTCTTCTTCTTCTTCTTCTTCTTCTTCTTCTTCTTCTTCTTCTTCTTCTTCTTCTTCTTCTTCTTCTTCTTCTTCTTCTTCTTCTTCTTCTTCTTCTTCTTCTTCTTCTTCTTCTTCTTCTTCTTCTTCTTCTTCTTCTTCTTCTTCTTCTTCTTCTTCTTCTTCTTCTTCTTCTTCTTCTTCTTCTTCTTCTTCTTCTTCTTCTTCTTCTTCTTCTTCTTCTTCTTCTTCTTCTTCTTCTTCTTCTTCTTCTTCTTCTTCTTCTTCTTCTTCTTCTTCTTCTTCTTCTTCTTCTTCTTCTTCTTCTTCTTCTTCTTCTTCTTCTTCTTCTTCTTCTTCTTCTTCTTCTTCTTCTTCTTCTTCTTCTTCTTCTTCTTCTTCTTCTTCTTCTTCTTCTTCTTCTTCTTCTTCTTCTTCTTCTTCTTCTTCTTCTTCTTCTTCTTCTTCTTCTTCTTCTTCTTCTTCTTCTTCTTCTTCTTCTTCTTCTTCTTCTTCTTCTTCTTCTTCTTCTTCTTCTTCTTCTTCTTCTTCTTCTTCTTCTTCTTCTTCTTCTTCTTCTTCTTCTTCTTCTTCTTCTTCTTCTTCTTCTTCTTCTTCTTCTTCTTCTTCTTCTTCTTCTTCTTCTTCTTCTTCTTCTTCTTCTTCTTCTTCTTCTTCTTCTTCTTCTTCTTCTTCTTCTTCTTCTTCTTCTTCTTCTTCTTCTTCTTCTTCTTCTTCTTCTTCTTCTTCTTCTTCTTCTTCTTCTTCTTCTTCTTCTTCTTCTTCTTCTTCTTCTTCTTCTTCTTCTTCTTCTTCTTCTTCTTCTTCTTCTTCTTCTTCTTCTTCTTCTTCTTCTTCTTCTTCTTCTTCTTCTTCTTCTTCTTCTTCTTCTTCTTCTTCTTCTTCTTC
>NW_028234412.1:27939907-27962407 GCF_977035675.1 Penaeus japonicus
TTCTGAAGGATAACCATAATGGAAGGAAGACTTTTGAAAAGGAATGTTTGGCTAGAGCATATGTAAACATTTGCTTATGGGCGAGGAGGGAAGGGCTCAGAGATTAGTACATTCGGTTGCTGACGTGTGTTTGAACCCGGCGAGTCTCACGGCACGGGAAGCGGTCTTGCTAAGCCGTGGCGTGTGTGTTGGGGGAACGAGGATTCTTTCGTTTCAGCTCGTCTGAGATTTCAGACAGCTGCTCCGTATTCCAAGAGCTTTGCTGGATACGGATGGCTGCTTCAATGGTTTTCTGGGGCCTGCCTGGGAAACTAAACAGACAAATAAACACACAGAGATAATAGGCGCGTGCGTGCACGCACATATACATAAAATAGATGGAGTGGCAGATAGATAAGTACTTTTATCTATTTACTTATCTAACGTTTTATCGAGCTGTCTCTAGATAGATAGAAAGTCAGATAGATGGCCTTCAGTAGATAGACAAATGATTGACTGTATTTGTACGTACACATTTACAAGCAAATGAGCACACACGCACACGCACATACACACACGCACACACGCACGCACACATTAATACATACATACATTTTTTTAATTATTATTATTATTTTGTCTGTATTTTGTTGTTCGTCTTCAGACAGTCTGAAATTACGTTCCGAAGCGCGTTTAAGAGACACCGGAGAAGATGCTGCAGCAAGAATGAGATGCTGCACCTATCCCGTCTCACCTGTCCTCGTAATCATCTGCGTGACTGACGGAGATAAAGGGGATAGTAATCTGCATAAATGGAGTATCAAATTCATCGAATATTGTGAAATTTAGTTATCTCCCTTTTCCTTCAAAGTTGTTTCGATCGGGGGGGAGGGGGAGAGGGGTCAAGAGACGATCCAGCTGAGTGGGATCTCCCGTTTGTTTAGCGTAATCAAATTATCTCCAAGTTTATATAGGTCAGCTCTGCTCATTGATCCTGTCTGTATACCTAGGCCTATATCACCCGCACTTTATTTATTGCTTCCTTTTTTATTTATATATCAGGCCTATCACATTCGCACTTTGCTTATTGCGTCTTTCCGCATTCATATATCTTAGGTTTGTCTCTCAAGCACTTTGCTTATCATGTCGTTTTTATGTATGTATCTAGGCCTATCGCCCTTGCGTTTTGTTTATTGTCCATATCTGTTTTTAGACATCTAGGCCTACAACACTCCTCTACCTATTGTGAACTGTCATTTTCCGGGGGGGGTTTTGTTGTTGTTGTTGTTTTTAAACAAATGAAAATAAACTAACAATTTTATTATTCATATGTTTAGGACATGGCTTATTTTAAAAGAGAGTTTATCAGTTGTCTCTAATGTGTGTGTGTGTGTTTGTGTTTGTGCGTGTGTATGTGTGTGTGTGTGTGTGTGTGTGTGTGTGTATGTGTGTGTGTGTGTGTGTGTATATATATATATATATATATATATATATATATATATATATATATATATATATATATATATATAATTACTTTTGTTGCCAGAAAAAAGGCGGCGTATAAAGTTCGGTCAAATCACAGCTCAGTTTACTTAAGATAAAGGTGCGTGTCTTTCCCATAAACCTTCATTTAAAAGTTATGCCGATAAAGTAAATTTATCAACGTAGATGTTCTATGTATGTTTCATCGAGATAAAGCATATAGGTGTGGATGTGGATGCGTGTGTGTGTGTGTGTGTGTGTGTGGTTGTGTGGAGGTTGCGTGTGTGTGTGTGGTATGTGTGGTTGTGTGGGGGTTGCGTGTGTGTGGGAAGGGATGGGTTTGTGTGGGTGTGGGTGTGGGGGTATCTTAATCTATTTGTTCATTCCCTTTTCTATTCATGCAGTTATTCATATACTTTATTAATTGTGTTCCCTTAGAAGTTCAAAATATTCCATGTCTCCTAGACATGGCTCACTCTCTATAAGTTTAGATTTACAAGGATAATCATCATTATTGTCTCTAATATTATCACCATCAACACGATTATCATCATCATTACATTAACATCATCCCCATTATTATAATTAAGATGATTTTTCGTTCCCATCTACTCTCGTATTAATGATTTATCAATTGTTGTTGTTGCTAGTTTCGTGGAAAATTACATAAGAAACTGTGATGCCGTGAAACTCTATTGGAGTCAACCCACATTTCATTGCACTCACAGCGCCTTATCAGATGGCTTAATTGAGTAGAACAAATTTATTTAGTTTGTGTTTACGTGAGTGTGTGCATGTGTGTGTGACTGTGTGTGTGTGTTTGTGTATGTGTATACCTTCTTTGCGTGTTTAAACATTCATTCAAAGGTATATGTAAACGATTCGCTAACCGGGTGTTACTAATTTCGTAGTAAATTATACGAGAGACTGGTAATGATGGATAACTCTACGGGGATCAACCCATATTTCACTGTCCCACAGTGCGCTATCTGATGACCTAAATGAGTTGAACAATTTTATTTAGTTTGTGTGTACGTGAGTGTGTTCCTTTGTGTGTGTGCATGCCTTTTGTGTGTGTTTAAACATTATTTCATGGGGATATGAAAACGATTCGTTCACTGAATATTTAGCAACACCGTGGGAAACTATTGTACTACAAGAGATTGGTGCTGGGAAATTCTACGGGGATCTACCCACATTACCCCCCACAGTGCACTATCAGACGGCCTGTGTGTGTGTGTGTGTGTGTGTGTGTGTGTGTGTGTGTGTGTGTGTGTGTGTTTGGTGTGTGTGTGTGTGTGTGTGTGTGTGTGTGTGTGTATCAATGACCCTATTGATGAGTTATTCTTGCTCAGAATTGAAAATCATAGATTAGCTTTGTATGCCTTTTTTATCACATCCTGTTAAGAAACAAACTATAATATCCCGCGACAGAGAATCCATGACATTATCAACCAAATCTTGGGTATACGCCAAAGACCTATATATCTGATATTGCATGTTGAAATGGAATTCTCAGTTTACACAGGAAACACCACAGGCGCAAATCAACACTCAACTTTCCTTTAATTAAACCAATGTACGTGAATGCATTCATACATTCATACATACATACATACATACATACATACATGCATATCTACACACATCCACACCTACATGATGCATACATTAGTACACATATGCATAGTCTTACGTACATACATACATATATTTTTTTTTCTATATATATATACATAAGCTCTCGGGGGCGCCTTTTTCCAATACTTTCTGTATCTTTTATATCAGATCCATTCTCGTTGGTTGTGTTTGTTTGTTTTTCTTTCATCATTTGAATACGCAGGGCACATACTAGGGTGTTGCATGCAAGTACAAACAAGCAAGCAGACACATCCCATGCATATTCTGCTCTTCATCCACACATGCAAAATCCAGCTAATTCGCGAGCCTTCTCCCTTTCGCTTACATAATGCATATCTTCGGTTGAACCGGGAACTCTAAATTGCAGGATGTTGTATCTTTTCTCCTTTTTGCATGTTGTATACATATTTATATATATATATATATATATATATATATATATATATATATATATATATATATACATGTATATATATATATATATATATATATATATATATATATATATATATATATTATATATAATATATATATATATATACATGTATATATATATATATATATATATATATATATATATATATATATATATATATATATATTTATATTTATACGTGTGTGTGTGTGTGTGTGTGTGTGTGTGTGTGTGTGTGTGTGTGTGTGTGTGTGTGTGTGTGTGTGTGTATAGACATACACATATGTATATATATATATATATATATATATATATATATATATATATATATATATATATATATATATATATATATGTACATATATATATATATATATATATATATATATATATATATATATATGTGTGTGTGTGTGTGTGTGTGTGTGTGTGTGTGTGTGTGTGTGTGTGTGTGTGTGTGTGTGTGTGATTATGTATATATATATATATATATAAATATATATAATATATATATATATATATATATATATATATGTGTGTGTGTGTGTGTGTGTGTGTGTGTGTGTGTGTGTGTGTGTGTGTGTGTGTGTGTGTGTGTGTGTGTGTGTGTGTGTGTGTGTGTGTGTTTACAGGCAATCTGTATTGTTCATTTGTAGAACACATATAGCCACCCCAAAATTTCCAGACAAACTCACATAGACTTCAGACAAAAGTAGGCATGCGATTATAATGGTTTCAGGGAACGCATGCAAAACCATTTAGAGACGCACAGTGGTGCAATATTACCCTTACATTTAACTCAAAATTGTAATTATAAATCTAAGAGGTTTAGCTCGCATATGCATATAAGCTTCGGTGTGTAAATCATATAAACCAGATTAGTGTTAAACTTCTAGCACCCCTTCGTGTAGTGACATTTGCAATGTCGTCTGCATACACACAGTGTGAGTTTCTGGAAATATATTTTTTCCCTGAATGACACGAAGGAAACGTCAGCTTATTTCTTGACATGCGCTAGGATTTGATAATTCACAAACCTTTCTCCTGTAAAGACTTTCCACTCAAAGTTCAATCATTTATCGTGTTTGCTTGACGTTATATTACTAATTATCAGTCACAGATTATAAACAGTGAACCAACTATTCTTTTAGATAATACATATTTTCATACCAATAGCTATGCATCTGTACAGTTGTACACTTTACTCACGTACATTCCTCATTCCATTCCGTCAAGCACCTCTCTACAAACACTGCACACATATAACCACGATCTTATATGAATTACTGGGCAATTATGTTTATGACAGCATCAAGCAATCACTACTAAATGATTGAACCATTATAGTGTCAGCCACAGTCTCCTAATCCATATTCTTCCCACGCTGCTGGCCTGCTTCCTATACCTATCTGCTCCATCCCCTTTCACCATAATTTTGTTTGTTTAACCAGGAATCTTGTCCACCGATATCGATGCCAGTGCCTTCATTACGACACTTGACTAATTATTGCACTAACTCTGAGCCAGGTCCATCGTATGTACGTTGTTACATTGCCTTTATCACAACGCTTAACTAGAAATCTTATCTAGCAAAGAATATCCTCCGACGTCTGTCTCACATGATGTCCCAAATCATAATTCTAACTCGCGTCGTATTTTCCATCTGCCCTACTTCTCCATTCCCTTGTCTGGGCCACACCCATGTCATTAGGATGCCTGTGTAATAGAGTTTGTCAAAGGGTTTGCGGAATAAGATGATTACCGTGAGACAATTTCGAACGGGAACAGGAGGATCGAAGGATAACGAGGAGGATAAAGTCATGTGAAAAAAGGAGATGAAAAATCAGAAGAGAAAGGGAGAGGGGAAATCGGAGAGGAGAGGAAAAACGTAAAGAGGGAGACGAGGGGAACCCGACACCGCTTCCCTCAAGGAATAATGAATAAACACAAATAATTAATTGATATTTAGATTATACAACGGCGAAATAATAAAGTAAGATTAATCATCCTAAGAAACATGAAGACGTGGCTCCAATCCCTCCCCAGCGTTCTCTCTCCCGTCGTCGCGGGGTAAAGCAATTAATCGGAAACAGTTAATCACACAATGATGGATGAATCACAAGATGCAATAATCTCCCCAGGCGATATTGGCAGCGTGACGTCATTCAGGCAAAAAAAAAAAAAAAAAAAAAAAAAAAAGACACGACTCCTCCGAATGCCCCTCCGCAACCCTCACCCCCCATCCCATCCCCACCCCACCTCATAAAAAAAATCCTCCTCCACGTTCTTACGCCCCCTTATCATAAAGTCGAAAAGGTTTCTCGTCAGCTCAGACAAGCAACACCGAGAGCAGCTCACGTGATTGATCTATCAGAGCGTGAAAAATGATGCCTCGTTATCTCAAATTACCATGCGAGTGTGACGCCGTTCTGCCCACCCGACGTCTGAAGGAAAGTGTCGTAAACAAGTGTTCCTAATGGAGAGGACACTTTGGTGGCTGTTTGTGAGACGAACTTGCCAGAATTATCGAGGTGATGATATGATCTTTTGCAGATTGAGTGATGACCGTATGAGGAGTTTTCGGAGAATTGAATAAACACACACACAAAAGACATATTTATTATCTGATTATAACGATGATAATGATGATAATAATTATAATAAGAATAATGATACTAACAACAAAAATAATCATGTTGAACAATGGGGCTTAAATGAATACATATAAACAATGAAATATTTAATTTGATATTTTGATTTGAAATAAAATCACTACATAAAATAATGATTTCCATACTTTCCATTATTTTTGTCCAAAAAACACATTGAAAGAGGAGGCAAAAGAAAGTAAAATAGCAGCCAGAGGCAAAGTATGAAACACTAAAGAAAATGACACGGAAAACGTGTTTGAAACAGGAATATGGCATCATTCTACCTAGAAGTAGTGCTTGTTGGTCTTACTGAAACATTAAGTTAATTGTACTAGATAAGTGAATGCGAGAGAGAGAGACAAAGAGAAACAGATCAATATAATATTCAGGTAACGTAATGTTCTTAAATCCCTTTATAATTACGTTTAAACATACACACGCAACATACATATAACAATCCGTGCAAGTAAGTTGTTTTGAATTTGAGAGAAAAAAAAACGTGATAATCAAACTAAATTAGTCTATATATCACAACAAAAGTGCATTAAATTATGCCCATATTATTGCATGATAAAAATTATAAAATGTAGATGATATAACTGACTAATGTTTAATAATGTAATGTTGTAAAAAGTCTTATTATTGTTATCATTATTATTATTATTATTATTATCATATATGTATATATATATATGTACATATATATATATATATATATATATATATATATATATATATATATATATATGTGTATATATATATATATATATATATACCAATGTTGAATTTTTTTTTTTTTTTTTTTTTTTTTTTTTGACAGTAAGCGCTCCTAACATCACTATAATACAAGTAAGGTTGGTGGCTTATTAAATAATTATATATTTATCGTAATTCATATAATCATTTGCTTCGTTTTCTTGAAAGCAAGTGAAGAGAACCCTTCGTCTAAAAGGCTTATATTATGAAATAGAGAGGAACAAAGAGAAAGAGAGAGAATGAAAGAGTGAGAATCAAAAGACAGGGAGGGAGAAAAACATACGCATGTATTGACAAATAAAGGAAGTGACAGCTTAAGAAAAAAAAGGGTAGGAGACGAGGAAGAGGAAAGGTTTTATTTGAGGCATCGGTGAAAATAATTGAAGGTAAACATTTCCTTTTCTTAATTTTTTAATTCTGCCCTACTTTTTTATGCATTTTTTTCATCCTAATTGACATTCCATGTGATTGTCTGCTTAAACCTATTTAAACATTGCAAATTGTACACAAAATATATTTCCTTCCTTATCAGATATATAAATAACATTACACTGGAGTTTATATCAATATAAATAGATTAATTTTTGGTAAGGATAAACATAAGCCAGACATGCAGAGCTGCTCCGCCCGGGCTATGGCCATTGCAGCGAGCCCGGCCTGAGTGTTGGACTCGATCTCAGCCTGGTCCGACCACAGCAGTGACCGCCAGGCGACAGTGGAAACTCACGAGCTTGGACGGGGCTCGATCTGCCGACCACTGGGATGGATATTGCACGTGAAGAGAAGCGAATATTAAAGATAAATAATCGGCATAACTAATAAGTGTTCCTTATCACAAGGAGAATTATACTCAATAGCTATAATAACGAGACTATGAACGCTTTTAATGATTATTTTTGCTTTCGTTAAGGTGATTGAATTATTAAATACATAGAAACAACACAATAAGATAGAATGGAAATTAAAATTTTCAAAACAAAAAAAAAATAATAAAGATGAGTTAGGAATACATAATTATCGTTTTACAAACCAATGCTCAGATGCAGGTTCCCGGGTTCGAGACCAGAATGAAGTCTTATCTCGGGGGTGAAAAATTAACAGGTGTTCGCACAGGCTCGTGACTGGCGGTTCACAAGTGTCCTCTGTGGAGATAACGTCCCCTTCTCGAGGTCAGAGGGCACTTCAATCAGCAACTATGCAGAAAGGCAGTAACAAGCCTCTCGACTATAAGACTGTTGAAATCGGTAAGAGGTTCAGGTTGGTCCGATTCGGTAGCTGTTTTGTAAAATGAAAGGAAAAATATATCTAACCCTCTATTGATTTATTATTCCTCGAGACTTTCTGCTTCGTTTTTTGTTTACATTTTTTTCTATAAACGTAAATATTGTTTAAAACGACATTGAAAATGCTTTTAAGAAAACTAAAGTTGTTTTTTTAATTTGTAATTCGATTTTATTATTAATACTTTTTCATCCTTTCCATGGATTTAGTTTTGTAATTCCAGGTTTAATCATCATCAAAAACTTTTCTTTAATTGGAGATAATACCTTGGTTGAGTATGTGAAAATTAGTTAAATAACTTTAACGGATATTAGTATATGGATAAGTATTAGTCAGATTTGTAGAATAGATTCTCAGTTCAGTTCAGAGAGATTTGGAAGACGTCGCTTCGCCCGGGCTCTGTCAGCTATAAGTGCTGACTCATCTCGCCGGGCATATATGCACTATGGCGAGCCCGCGTGTGTCAGCGAGTGCCGACTCGTGAGAAAGTGCCAACGAGTGTTGACTCGCCTCAGCTTGTAACAACTATATCCAGACGTTATTAAAGCTGTAGTGAAGGTGTTCTTTTGGTCTAAAGATAAAATGAATAAAAGACCATTGAAATAAAAAGTGAACAAAACCATAGAGAGGAAAAGTCCAAAAGAAAAGGATAGGACGGAAAAAAATAATATATAAAATGATAAGGAAAAATAGGAAGCAAAAATTTATTTAAAAACGTGTTTAAAACAGGATTATGACAATAATTTTCTTTAACTAGAAGAAGCATCCTAGACTTACTGACGCCTAAATAGAGTCAGTTAAAGCAAATGACATTAATTTGAATGCACAAATGATGATGATATAATTATAATATTACTGCTAATGATTATCTTATGGTTAGCAAGACAACTATAAGAACAGTGATGATGATAGTCTGCGGCCCGTATCATCTATATCATATTGAGAATATCATTTGCATTCTACTTATTGGCAGTTTTATCATTATTACCACTATTGTTGTTATTTCATTTTTACCATTATGGGTATTTTCAATTATCGTAATCATTATTAATGTTTTTATTGTTGTTACTGTTGTTATCATTATCAGTCATTTATCATCATCATCATCATACCTTTATTATTACTGTTGTCTCTTTCTCTTTCTCTTTCTCTCACTCTCTCTATCTCTCTATCTCTCTATCTCTCTATCTCTCTATCTCTCTATCTCTCTCTCTCTCTCTCTCTCTCTCTCTCTCTCTCTCTCTCTCTCTCTCTCTCTCTCTCTCTCTCTTTGTCTATTTATCTATCTGTCTGTCTATATATACATCCATCTATCTATCTATATGTCTATGTATCTATCCATTCATTTATGTATCTATTTATCTGTCTGTCTATGTATATCTCTATCTCCATCTATATCTCTATCTACACAAAAATATCTAACGAGATGGGGATTTTTGGTTGTTTACGATATTTGCACTCTCGGTGTTATTTCTGGTAAGAATTTATTGGGATATTTATCACACTTCTAGTGAGATATCACAGTAGGTAGAAGAAGCTGCTAAATCTGACATAATCATTTATCTCTTTATTTTTTAAATGTTTGTTAATGATTTGACATTGATTGAAAATAAGTTGTTAATTAGGTAAAAAAAATGATAATTTGTTAATTAGGTAATAATTGATGATAATTTGTTAATTAGGTAATAACTGATGATAATTTATTATTTAGGTAATAATTGATGCTAATGTGATAACTGGATGATAATTAATAATTGGTCATTAAGGAACTGATACTTTTCCGAGTCTTTTTTTGTTGTTGTTGCGACAAGACAAGAAAAAATATAACTTGCCAGACGTAAATCAGAAGAACAAATATGTCTTTGTTCTCGCCACTCTGCAGGTCATGGAGAACAATACACTTCCTTACTGCGATCCCGCCCCCGAGTTCATCGACCTGTGGTCCTCTCTCCAACAGCCTGTAGTCTCAGCCTTCGCTATCACTGTAATGTCTTTCATGCGGCCGTAATCTGCGAGTGGGATGCCTTATTTTAGTCTCGGATTTCAGTCTGTTCTGTCGGTTATACTAACGAGGACGTTCGAATTGTGGGTAAAACAACGAAGGAAAAACAGGTAGACGTATGAATATGTTGTATATTCGTGTGTTTTCTGTTTGTTTCTCTTCTTTGTTTTGTTTACAACTTGTTCAGCAAGAAGCCTTCACAAAAGAAGTTCAAACAGAATCCACGCACACACGGATCAAACCGACAGAGAAACGGAGTTCATTCATATGAATAGTGTATACTGTACCTGTCAATGCTGATATCTCCACATACACACGATGCACACGCAGTATGTGTACACTGTTAAATGTTCCTATGAGATAATAGTCTATTAAATAGCGAATGTTAAACTATATGACTGTGATTCAAATTTACTTCTTGAGAATATGTGCGTGACCCCCTTTACACAAAGACACGAACACATAAACACACAACCCCCTACAAACACACAGACAGACACACACAGACACACACACACACACACACACAAACAAACAAACAAACAAACACACACACAAACTAACAAACAAACAACCACACACACACACACTTATCCAAACACACACCTATTTGTATGCCCTTCACTGAAAGTCCTTCCAGCCCATTATTCCTGCTTGCCTCTGCCAATTTACACGAAGAGACCCAAGCACCCTCCATTAACATCTGGCCATCACTCCTAATAGGGTCAACTAACCTCCTCCAGTTGGTGTGAATAGCAGGTTATATTCAAAGAGCCTTTAATGGTCAGACACAATACAGACAGCATCAAATGGGAATTCCCCGGGATGTTTACACGCACCATCGAGGTATCAGCGCAGTGATGGTCTGAGATTGTCATTTCAAAAGCGGTGCGCATCATCTTCCTGCTGTTTATGCTTCCTCGGTCGTCAGGGCTGGTGTGAGGCTTAGGTAAGGCTGTAATTTAACGGAAATGTGTCTGCTACTTCGGTTAACTAAGGATGATTGATGATGTATAGGTTAGGCTGTGGTACTTGCGTTTTTTTTTTTTTTTTTTTTTTTTTTTCTACACATGAATTACGATTGAAAACAAGGTCGTAGAAAAGTTATGAATGAAATATATCATTATGGGAGTAGGATATGAAATGCCAATTATTTTCTTTATTATTTCGAGTACAGCAAAAATAATGAATGCATTTCTTTATCATCAGTGGAAGCGATATAGCTGTGTTGAGAGAATCTACCTTAGTTTGCCCTTTTATGTAAACGATTAAAAAAAATATGTAATTGAGAGACAGATACTTACGCTGTTGCATATGCCATAAGGTGATTATGTTACCAGTAATATCTATGTTTTACTTTATTTCTCTCTACGTAATAGCAAATATAACAATTTTAGTTGTATTGCACATAAATCAATGTAAATTGATAAAGAGTTTGAAATATGTTGCAGAAGTTTTCAATTTGTTTGTTATTTTAACTGGCATGAAAGTGGAATGTTGATCCGGAGTATGTTTGAATATTTAGAAAGGAAGATAAATAGATAGTTGAATAGAAAAATAGAGAGATAGAAAGATAACAAAAAGACAACTAGAATTGTAATACGTGAACACAGCAGATAAATACTTGCAGACTGTAGAGTGAGATAGAAAGAGACAGTCAGAATGCAGGGACGAGGTAAGAGAGAGAGGAAAAAAGGGATGGAGGGCAGGAAAGAGAGAGAAAAAGTGGGGGAAAGAGGGAAGGAGAGATAGGCAAAGTGAGAGAAGGGGGATAAAGAAGAGGGGGAGAGAGGGAGGAGATGAAAGAGCCCAGTTGTTTATCATGAAGTAAAAGAAAATGCATTTCCTAGGGTTACCAATGGTCAAGATATTTTTAAAATCCATTGGGACGTTTTTTTCTTCTTGTGTGTGTGTGTGTGTGTGTAAGGATGCATATATGTATACATTTCTATTTTTTATACTTGCGATCACACAAACACACTTACACTTATATATGCATACATGTAAACGTATATGTGTATATATATGTGTGTGTGTGCGTGTATGTGTATATATTTGTATATATATATATATATACATATATGTATATGCATATACGTATGTATACATATATACATACATACATATATACATATATATGTATATATGTATATATAGTCATATGTTTATATATATATATATATTCATTTATTCCAATGCATGCATATGCTCGCGCGTATGCAAATTTGTATTCCTTCTCCATTCTACCTCCTTTTCGCCGGGCCAAACGAGCAGTTCCGGTCCTCGTTGCGATAACCCAATTAAGTGACTTCACAAGTTGTTAACGCGCCCATAACGCTCACCCGTCACTCGCAGTTTACCTCATTCCTCGGTGGCATTATCTCCCTGACCACTCGGCACACGTCAGCGTCAGGGGGACTGGCCGGTCGAGTCACAAAAGCGAGTCAGGTCGGGGAGAGACGGGGAGAGAACCTTCTATGTGAACAATGGGGATCCGAATTATTCAGCAAGCGAGATGAACTGGTCGTATGCCCTGGCCTCGGTTTGTAGCGGGGCATTTGTTCAAATAGGCTTTTGGCGACGGTGTTTGATGTGGGAGGTGGAGGAGGAAGAGGGGCGAGTGGATAGGAATGAACGGGAAGAGACAGAGAGGAAGGATAGAGAAGATGAATAAAGAAAAGGGAAATCATAAAGAGAGGCAGCGAAAGAGGTATAGGGATTGGAACAGAAGAATCCTACGAATCATTCTAGCAGATCAGACCATAAATTTCCATCCGCGAGACAGGAAACAGTAGGAATCAATAATCTAGAATAGTAAGCGTAACACTTAAGGGCCCCTCGAGTGCGATGAAAGAAGACAACTGATCCTCGAGATCGCTTTTGTTCCCGCGAAGGTCAGCTCAGGCGACGTAAATTGATCCCAAAGGACACGCCCATACATAAAACACAGCCACACGCCCCCTCATACACACAAATGCCCTTCATTTCCCCCTTGGCTTTCACATATTGTAAGTCCAGCAGCTAGCATAGGCCTACTGCGGCTGAAAGGCGTACTGAAATAGTCAGTATTTTCGTTATGCAAGTCATTAATGTTCATATATTCGGCGGCACGTGTGCGTGTAGGGGGGGAGGGATAAGTGTTTGTCAGGAATGTACTGAATATATTAATGAGCCGCTTTCTCTGGGCGTTTGGTATATATTTACACATTTTCCTCCACTCCTAGTTTTACACCTGGTGCATAGACGAATCAATAATAGGCCATCTGTACCTTACGACATCCCCGGCCCGGTGTTTGAGCAATCGGTGTTCCCAGTTAAGTAATGGGAGAACTCTCTTCTTACGTTCTAGAACAGCTGTCAAAAGTGCATCCTTTTAAGTTTTCATCAGAGAGGACTATACGCAACCAATCTAGGGAATACATACTCGACAGTACGCTCAATTTACGAAATGGATTTCTCACAGATGTTCCAACCAACTAGCAGCCAGCGTCGATTCGACCCGCATCAAAGCTCCTTCCAGCCGTGTAATCATTCTCGTTTTCTTTGCATCTCGCTTGCGTTTTCTGTGTAATGAGCGAGTAAGGTATAAAGTCTCGATAACACGATACTTTATATCTAAGGAGAGATTTTTTGTTATTGGTGTTGATATTATGGTCTTGGGACTTACGGAGATTCGATCTTTGAAATGATATATAAATGAGTAAGTGTGTAAAAGAAAGATATAAGTAAAATAACCTAAATGATAAACCTGCCGCCATCTTCACCATAGCACCGTGTGTAATCATTTTCAACGTAAGTAATTGCCGCTTTGATGTTTACGCTTGCTTCAGAAAATCTTACAAGCCGTGTAGTACCTTCGGCACCATTTACCATTGAGTCTATTCCTACAATATATATGTTCCTCGGGGAAGACGGAAGCAAAAGAGTTTCTTCCAAGCACGACAGATAGATCTGTCAGGTGTTCTCCAATGCATAATGTTTTTACTAGTATGTATCATTTTTCCAGACGGACCCAAGTTTAAGGTGAGACAGGTGTAAAAAAAATGAAACGTCAATCGTCTGTGGAGGAGAAAGCCGGCAGTAACCGGTTTGTTATGGCTCACCTTTGTTCTTGTGTGTGTGTGTGTTTTCTTCCATTTTCTTTTTCACTTGTGTGACGAAAAATATATATTTTTCCTGTTCTTTCCAGTGGTAAAATCCACAGGTTTTGCCCTCCTTTCTCTAGTTTGATTCAGGGGTGCCAGAGCGGGGACTCTGCTTCGATGGACTTACGAAGTTAGTTACGAACGTTGACAGTGCTGATACTATCACTCCCCCCCCCCCTTCCACAGAGAGAGTAGTCTTTAAATCTTCTTTTTCATGTCTCTCTCTATATTTCTTTCATGTCTCTCTCTCTATCTTTCATTTTTACCTTCAATATATGAAATAGCTTTCCTTATTAAGCGCAAGAATTATTTTCACTTGAGGAGGAAGTAATAAAAGAGAGAAACGGACGGAAAAATACCCAGAGAAAAACTCTCGATTGCACTCCAGCAGATACCTGTAGTCAGTTTCCAGCGTGTGCAATGCCTACAGTAAAAATGCCACGCTCCGTTGCTACGATTCTTCCAATCTTGTCACACACAACCCACAACTCCCACCTCTTTCTATTTTTTATTTTTTTTTCACCATGAACAAAATTTCCCCCTAAGATAAGATTCTGGCACCAAAAAAAGCCGTAGGTAGAGCGTAGATCCCAGTAAGAAGGTTCGAAGTGGAACCCGTTTTCACTCACCGATATTGGATGGAGTGAAGCGAGGCGAGAAGGCCATTACACGAATAAGTCCGTAATGCCACCTCTTTACCTGCCGCCCACGGTGCTTCACACGCCCATACATAACTCAGCGAGAGATCGAAGGAGTTTCTCAAGTAGATCAATCGACTAGAGTTTTCCTTTTAAGGAGACAAGTGCTGTAAAGAAAAGGAAGCCCTAAATCTGAAAGTGGATGGCGTTTTCGAATTGGTACTTTTTTGTGTTTTTCTTTTTTTTTTTTTTTTTTAGTCTTTCTTGCGAGTTATTTGTTGTTTGATTTGTTTTTGGGTGTTTAGTTATTTGCAATTCGGGGTTAACGTTATGATATGGATAGTAATTTTAGTATACTTTCTTAATATTTTTCACCTCCCTTTTACACGTCCCAAGTAAACCAAAAAATAAGCTGTCGAACTCAAGCAAGATAAGGATTATATATGAGTTCGTTTCCCTTTCCTTGCTCTCCACCCCAAGACAAAGTAACGCCCGAACCTTTTGTCTTAGACTTGTAATTAGTTACCTAAGGTTAAGAAGGATTTCACAATTGTTTAGGATCCATTACCATTAGGAACTGAGCAGTTTTTTCAGAGACAAAGATCCCGCCGCACTTTCCCCGAGAAATAAAGCCTCATTATAGTCTGAATTTCATTATTTTTTAAAAGTTTCGTCCACTTTTTTTTTTTTTTCAAACTCCGAGTTGATTTTTTCATTGTTTGAGAAGAAGGCTCTTTAATCACTCGCTATTTTCGCCTTTGGCTGGATTTTTTTTTCTTTCTTTCTTTTCTTTTATTGCGTGAATGACGTCAGAGTGAAGACGAGTAACCTTTTCACTCACACACTGTAGATATCCGTATTTACTCCTCAATTTATTATTCACTTTGAATGATTTTTTTTTTCGAATGGCTTATTAACGTAATGGATTTTACTTTTATATTTGCTTTTATAGGAGTCGGTATTCGTATCTAGAACTGGATTTTGTTGAATATGCTGTTGAAAATGCAATTGAGTGGGGGAGACTTATCATATCTCTCAAGGACATTGCTTTATTTATTGTATCTGTTTGTCTGTTTGATATTTCTTATTTAATTACTGCTCTTCTCTGCATTTGTAACATTATATTTTCCCATCATATTTTCCTTTTGATTTTCCTCTTCATCATCATCATATCATATCATCATCATTATCATCATTATCATTATCATCTCCCTTCTCCTCCTCCTTTTCCATCCCCATTCCCTAATCTTTCATCTTCCCTCTTTTCCTTCCTCTTCCCCTTCCTCCTCCTCCTTCCTCTTCTCCAAATCCTCTTCCTCCTCCTCCTTTTTCTCCGCCTTCTCCTCCCACCGCTCCTCCTTCACCTCATACTCCTCCTCCTCATACCGCCCTTCTCCTTACATTTACCTGTTCTCCCCCTCATTCTTCTCCTCATACGCCTACTCCTCTTTCACCTCCTTCTCATCCTTCTCTTCATTCTCCTCCTCCCGCTCCTTCTTCTCCTCACACTCCTACTCCTTCTCCTCCTCCTCCCGCTCCTTCTCCTTATACTCCTACTCCTTCTCCTCCTCCTCCCGCTCCTTCTCCTTATACTCCTACTCCTTCTCCTCCTCCTCCCGCTCCTTCTCCTTACACTCCTACTCCTCCTTCTCCTCCCGCTCTTACTTTTCCTCATACTCCTCCTCCTCATATTCTCCTCTTCATTCTCCTCCTTTTCCGTCTTCCCCTCCTCCTACTCCTCATTCTCCTCTTTCTCCTCCTACTCATTTTCTCCTCTTTCTGTCCTTCCATTGTATGAATCCAAAGAAATCGATGTTACAATTTTCCAAATACTCTTTTTTTCTTCTTCTTCTTCTGCCTTATTTTGGAATTTCAGTTTCTGAGATGAATCACTTAATCCAGTCCTATTCATAAACCGAAGCCAAAACCTATATATTTTTATTATCTAATCATGAAGCATAGTTTTGTTTTCGAAATGTGGATGTCGTATTGTGGATGAACGCTTATGTGATTTTTAGTCGAAATAATCTCTTTTTTTGCACGTTTTTTGCCGATATTTTTGGATGCGATCAAGATAATGTGTTACATAATCTTGAAAGGTGTATTATGTTTAGTAAGTAATACTGAAATTGATAAGTATTTTCTCCATACTGTAATCTATAACTATTTCCTACATACTAAAATCTACATTTTTTTTTCCTACATAAATTCGCAGTATACATGGCTTTTCTAAATACTGACGACCTTCCGTTAATAGTGTGTCAATATTAGATAAGTGTAGTTCATACTATGTTGCCAAATATTTGTTTCTCTTGAATATAAAGAAGGTGTTTGATCCTTGACAAGGTATTTGCTGGTGAACATTTTCAGTTCATGGTAATAAAATGTCAAAAGTTTAATTTATTTTGTTTTCTTTCGCCTTGTGGTATCCTTTTTAACCACGTCTGCCGAAACGGCCCTCCCCCTCCCCCCCTTCCTCCTATCGCCTTGTGTCTCAGCTTACACTCCTTTTTTTCAAATTGATGTGCCAATATTCTCATTTATTTAATCTCCCTTCGTCTTGCTTTATTCCTTTACGTCTTGTTTTTTATTCCTTGTCATCCATTCCCTTTCTCTCTCTTCTCTTTCCCTTCCCTCCGCGTCTCTTTTCTTTATATTTTTTTTCTAATGTATGTGTATGTTGCTTTATTCCTTTTCACCCTTCGGATATCTCTCCCCTCTCCCTTCTTCCTTACTCCTTTCCTCCTTCCTCCTTTCCTCCTTCCTCCTTCCCTCCTTCCTCCTTTCCTCCTTTCTCCTTTCCTCCTTTCCTCCTTCCTCCTTTCCTCCTTCTTCCTTCCCTCCTTCCTCCTTCCCTCCTTCCTCCTTTCCTCCTTTCTCCTTTCCTCCTTCCCTCCTTCCTCCTTTCCTCCTTCCTCCTTTCCTCCTTCTTCCTTCCCTCCTTCCTCCTTCCCTCCTTCCTCCTTTCCTCCTTTCTCCTTTCCTCCTTCCTCCTTTCCTCCTTCTACCTCTCCTCTTTCCTCCTTCCCTCCTATCTCCTTTCCTCCTTTCTCCTTTCCTCCTTCCCTCCTTCCTCCTTTCCTCCTTTCTCCTTTCCTCCTTTCCTCCTTTCTCCTTTCCTCCTTCCCTCCTTCCTCCTTTCCTCCTTTCTCCTTTCCTCCTTCCCTCCTTCCTCCTTTCCTCCTTCCTCCTTTCCTCCTTCCTCCTTCCCTCCTTCCTCCTTTCCTCCTTTCTCCTTTCCTCCTTCCCTCCTTCCTCCTTTCCTCCTTCCTCCTTTCCTCCTTCTTCCTTCCCTCCTTCCTCCTTCCCTCCTTCCTCCTTTCCTCCTTTCTCCTTTCCTCCTTCCTCCTTTCCTCCTTCTACCTCTCCTCTTTCCTCCTTCCCTCCTATCTCCTTTCCTCCTTTCTCCTTTCCTCCTTCCCTCCTTCCTCCTTTCCTCCTTTCTCCTTTCCTCCTTTCCTCCTTCCTCCTTCCCTCCTTCCTCCTTCCCTCCTTCCTCCTTTCCTCCTTCCCCCCTTCCTCCTTCCTTCTCCCTCCTTCCTCCTCCTCCCTCCTTCCTTCTCCTTCCTCCTTTTCCTTCCTCCTTCCTCCTTTCCTCCTTCCTCCTTTCCTCCTTCCTCCTTCCTCCTTTCCTCCTTCCTCCTTTCCTCCTTCCCTCCTTCCCTCCTCCCTCCTTCCTCCTTTCCTCCTTCCTCCTTCCTCCTTCCCTCCTTCCTCCTTCCTCCTTTCCTCCTTCCTCCTTTCCTCCTTCCTCCTTTCCTCCTTCCTCCTTTCCTCCTTCCTCCTTTCCTCCTTCCTCCTTTCCTCCTTCCTCCTTTCCTCCTTCCTCCTTTCCTCCTTCCTCCTTTCCTCCTTCCTCCTTTCCTCCTTCTACCTCTCCTCTTTCCTCCTTTCCTCCTTCCCCCTTTCCTCCTTCCCTCCTTCCTCCTTTCCTCCTTCCTCCTTCCTCCTTCCTTCCTCCTTCCCTCCTTCCTCCTTCCTCCTTTCCTCCTTTCCTCCTTCCTCCTTTCCTCCTTTCTCCTTTCCTCCTTCCTCCTTTCCTCCTTCTACCTCTCCTCTTTCCTCCTTTCCTCCTTCCCCCTTTCCTCCTTCCCCCTTTCCTCCTTCCTCCTTTCCTCCTTCCTCCTTTCCTCCTTCCTCCTTTCCTCCTTCCTCCTTTCCTCCTTCCCCCTTTCCTCCTTCCTCCTTTCCTCCTTCCTCCTTCCTCCTTCCTCCTTTCCTCCTTCCTCCTTTCTCCTTTCCTCCTTCCCTCCTTCCTCCTTCCTCCTTTCCTCCTTCCTCCTTTCTCCTTCCCTCCTTCCTCCTTCCTCCTTTCCTCCTTCCTCCTTTCTCCTTTCCTCCTTCCCTCCTTCCTCCTTCCTCCTTTCCTCCTTCCCTCTCCTTCCTCCTTCCCTCCTTCTCCTTCCTCCTTTCCCTTTCCTCCTTCCTCCTTCCTCCTTTCTCCTTTCCCCTTCCTCCTTCCCTTTCCCTCTTCCCTCCTTCTCCTCCTCCTTCGCCATCACCTTCTCTCCTCCCTCCTTCCTCCTTCCTCCTTCCTCCTTCTCCTTTCCTCCTCCTCCTTTCCTCCTTCTCCTTTCCTCCTCCTCCTTTCCTCCTCCCTCCTCCTTCTCCTTCTCCTCCTTTCTCCTTTCCCCTTCCTCCTTCCTCCTTCCCTTCCTCCTTCCTCCTTCCCTCCTCCTCCTTCCTCCTTCCTCCTTCCCTCCCTCTCCCTCCCTTCCTCCCCCCTCCCTCCTTCCTCCTTCCCTCCTTTCCTCCTTCCCTTCCTCCTTCCTCCTTCCTCCTTCCTCCTTCTCCTTCCTCCTTCCTCCTTCCTCCTTCCTCCTTTCTCCTTTCCTCCCTTTCTCCTTTCCTCCTTCCTCCTTTCCTTCTTCTCCTTCTCCTTCCTTTTCCTCCTTCCTCTCCTTCCTCCTTCTCCTTCCTCCTTTCCTCCTTCCCTCCCTCCTCCTCTTCCTCCTTCCCCTTCTCCTTTCTCCTTTTCCCCTTCCTCCTTTCCTCCTTCTCCTCCTCCTCCTCCTTCCTCCTTCTCCTTCTCCCTTTCCTCCTTCCTCCTTCCCCCTTTCCTCCTTCCTCCTTTCCTCCTTCTTCCTTCCCTCCTTCCTCCTTCCCTCCTTCCTCCTTTCCTCCTTTCTCCTTTCCTCCTTTCCTCCTTCCTCCTTTCCTCCTTTCTCCTTTCCTCCTTCCTCCTTTCCTCCTTTCCTCCTTCCTCCCTTTCTCCTTTCCTCCTTCCTCCTTTCCTCCTTCCCTCCTTCCTCCTTCCCTCCTTCCTCCTTTCCTCCTTTCTCCTTACTCCTTTCCTCCTTCCTCCTTCCTCCTTTCCTCCTTCCTCCTTCCTCCTTTCCTCCTTCTTCCTTTCCTCCTTCCTCCTTTCCTCCTTCTACCTCTCCTCTTTCCTCCTTCCCTCCTTCCTCCTTTCCTCCTTCCTCCTTTCCTCCTTTCTCCTTTCCTCCTTCCCTCCTTCCTCCTTTCCTCCTTCCTCCTTTCCTCCTTCCTCCTTTCCTCCTTCCTTCTTTCCTCCTTCCTCCTTCCCTCCTTCTCTCCTACCCTCCTTCCTCCTTTCCTCCTTCCTCCTTTTCTCCTTCCTCTTTTCCTCCTTCCTCCCTTCCTCCCTTCCTCCTTCCCTCCTTCCTCCTACCCTCCTTCCTCCTTTCCTCCTTCCTCCTTACTCCTTTTCTCCTTCCTCTTTCCTCCTTCCTCCTTCCCTCCTTCCTCCTTTCCTCCTTTCCTCCTTCCTACTTTCCTCCTTGTCTCTCGCCTAACTTTTTCCCCCATTCTACGGCCTCCAATGAAGAGCTAATCCGCCTCCAGCCGGGGCAGACCTAGCAACATCTTCTCAATGCCTTAGATGGCGGTCGTGTTTCCTTCCCTTTAGTCTCTGCAACATGACACATCTTGGGTGTCCTGCACAATGGAGTGTTATTAGGAGTGGGGTTATGAGTACACACACGCATACACATACATACATACGCACACACATACATACGTACACACAGATAGCTCCATTTTGTGATGAACGATGAGACCAGGAAACATGTAGAATCAAAGGTGGGCGTATCCGGCATCATGTGTGGAGAAGGGAGGCCGACAGGAGACCGCCGTAAATGGTCATGGAAAGACGATATAATGTTATTCATCTATCTATCTATATATATATATATGTGTGTGTGTGTGTGTGTGTGTGTGTGTGTTCGTTTTCATCATTCCCATCAAGTGTGAGAGGAAAGGAGAGAGCGAACACACATGCGCAACCGTGGACGAAAAAAAATCCAGGCCCGAGTGAGAAACGTCGTTAAAATCCCGCCCACGACTTGGTGGAGTTGTGTTCCCGAAGGCGTTGCTCGGAGCTTTAAAAACAACAGGATTAGTTTCATTTTGTATCGTGATCCCTTAGCGATACCAATCACCGCACGCCGCGCCGCTCAGAATACGGGATAGGGATCTCAGCTAAGAACATCCGGCGTCTTGTATGGTGCAATCATCAACAGCGATTACAGACACGAGATATATCAATTGCACAGCACGACACAATCCACAGCGTATACTATACAGAGCAATATCATCGGTGAGCAAAGCCAGTCGTATCGCACTACGCCCATGATATATACGCACGATCTGCAACAATATCTTCCAGAAAGTCAACCGCACTACACACACACACACACACACACATACACACACACACACATTATATGATGTACAGCAACGTCCTTCTGAGAGTCACCCGCTCTATACATGACCTCGATACAGCTCAAGTTACTCGGGGTTACAGCACACACCACATCCTTTTTCACTACACGAATAACCCACAAACAGAAACCTTGAATCTCACAAAAAAGCCATCGCTCTCCATTCCCGAGATTTCATGTTTACACGGACTTCTTTCGTATCTACAGCGGGTAAAACGAAACATATGCGGTATAATGTCCTCAGCGTCGAAGAGTACTTCTGCTTTATAATCCCGGTTGTTCATAGAGCACAGAGTCCAGTAACAACCCCGGCCTGAATGCTGGCTTCCGTTCTCTTTAAAAGAACAGACGCATAAACTTGATTGGTATGTTAAAAATGCCCAGGAAGCACCACTGGACTATGAAAACGAGTTGCAGAGATTTTTCTCTCCTTTTTTTCTGTTATTTTATTTATTTCTTTTTCTTTTTTTTAGACCTAGATGTGCTGCGGAAGAGACCAGAGGGTGCTGGGCAGTGCGCACGCCCGCGCTCGTGTCTGTGTGTGTGTGTGGGCGTGCAGGCGGAAGAGGGGATACAAAGATTTCATTTTCTTTATGGCTTGGGGTTGTCCAGAAGAGGGGTAAAACAATTGCAATTGCTGGTTACCATTTTCCTGTTTATATATACAGATCTCGCAAGCGATAAAATTGAAACATACAATTCAATTTGAGAAATGTATATAAATAACAAGAATAAAAGATAACTGCTGAGAGATCTATCAATTTGAAACAAGACGAGTCTGTTGAAGGAGGTTTATTCAGATTCGTAGTTGCAAATATTTTCGTGAG
>NW_028234412.1:27979907-27982407 GCF_977035675.1 Penaeus japonicus
ATCTCTCTCACTCTTACTCTCTCTATCTATCTATTCCCTTATCTCTCTACCGTTCTTTCTGTCATTCTATCTCTATCTCCGTCTTACTTATTTACTCTTACTCTTACTCTCTCTCTCTCTCTCTCAACCTTCCTTTGCTTATGAGTGTGACTAATATTTCTCTCTCGCTTCACTCACGAAACTACCAATAAGGTAACTTGTTCATCTACTTCAGCGGAACTCAAATTAAGTGCCACAGAACACTAAGGTGCCGTGCTTAGACCCTAGGGATGCTGCAGGATTCCATAACAGTATTTTTCCAAAGTATTGATAATGATAATGTCTGTTTTTTATCATTCTTGATGGATAGGAATGTGTGCAAATAGCTTTGAGTTTGTATTTACATTCAGAGTAACTTGTTAGCAAACTGTTTACGCAGCAGCTAACTTTATATAATCAAACAGTTGCTCCATTGAAGATGTATACTTTTAAAGAACATTAACATTTCATATTTATTCTTTTCTTCGCGGGAACTGGGTATGTCAACCAATATAACTGAAATTAAACAACAAAAATACTGATATATAATTGTTTCATCACTTGTTTTTTTATACACAATTTCAAGGCTATTCAGAATATATAATTTTTCTGGAAAAAAAATAAAAATCAATCACCTTAACGGATGTCCTATAATAGTCACGTTTCGTCTACTCACAAAGACGCTGCTTGCGTTGTGTTTCGTATTATACCGAATTACATCGTAAAAGGCATAGCATTGTTTTATTTTTCTAGATATAGATGATACGATCAAGATGAAAATAGAGGGGATGGGGCTCATGAATCTCTAAAACCTATTACCTGACAGGTAGTAAACACGGGGTACTTCCCTCCAGTATCCTTAGGGTTTCGTCTCTATATGAAAGTATACCCAACTTCTTTAGTGTTGTTCCACTAGGACTAGGACGATATGATAATACTGACAAATGAAAGCAATGCTAAAACGTCAAAATAACCAGCAAGTGGTGAAATGGTATAAGAAATGAACTGGAGGAAGCAGGTTTTCCGTTCTGGGGAAATACATCCGTTGAGCGAAAGGAAGCATTGTTTGTTTCCGTGCTTTGTTTAATCAACAAAGCATTTTCTCGGCTTTAGTTGCACAACCCTTCAATAAACTACTGCCTGGTGCAAGGGATTTGTGTTGTGTTATTCAAATCTCGGATTAGCGACTAACTTTAATAACAATGGCAAGAAATCAGACTAATGAAAGGCATTCGTTAAGCAGAATTAGCGTTTCCAAATAAATATAAGATACGTTGTGAAGTTAAGAAAGTGATTATTGTAGCGAAGACACGACAGCAGATTGAAGAGCCTTGTTTGTGAAGTTTCTAATCGTCAAACTAGATGGTAAACTTGTTAAACTGCTTAACAATGTTTAACTCACTGCTTGATAAATTTTGATTGAGTTACCTTGCCCTTGCCATCAGTGGACCGATTCATGCTTACAAGTTGTATACACACACAGGTACACACGTACGAATAAGCACGCAGACACTGGAATAATTGTATGCTAGTGCGATACATATATATATATATATATATATATATATATATATATATATATATATATATATATATATATATATATATATATTTATATATGTATATATATATATATAATATAATATATATATATATATATTATATAAATATATATATGCGTGTGTGTGTGTGTGTGTGTGTCTGTGTGTGTGTATGTGTGTGTGTATGTTTGTGTGTGTACGTATGTATGTAAATATATATATATATATATATATATATATATATATATATATATAAACATATATATATTTATATATATACATATATTTATATATATATATATATATATTTATATATGTGTGTGTGTGTGTGTGCGTGTGCGTGTGCGTGTGTGTGTGTGTGTGTGTGTGCGTGTGCGTGTGCGTGTGCGTGTGCGTGTGCGTGTGTGTGTGTGTGTGTGTGTGTGTGTGTGTGTGTGTAGATCATTTGTACTTACATTTCCTTCTTTACAGCCAATCCACTTGCAATAACGAAGAGTAATAATTAGTGTACATATTGATAAAAACCGCCACAACGGTATACTATGTAGCATCATTTATATTTGCAATTATCATAACTAGTACTGCAGCATCTAAACGTTATCATTACGAATTAAGGATGTGCCTTATAGGTAATGCTAAGCAGCTTGTAAATGATGCTAATAAAAACATACTAAGAAATGGTGATTCTAAACTATGATACTGATGAATAGTAATGCCAAAGGATTCTAATGAAATACAGTGAGATTAATTAGTAATAATATATAATAATAAATTGTGATAATATTAATTCATGAAAAATGATAATTCTACATAAAGATAATATTAAGTGGCAATAGTAAATAATATTAATAGATACTAATACAGGTTTTTTTCTCCATCGTAACAAGCGTTGGGAAGAATGATCCCCTTTTTACCTAAAATAAGGGGAAGAAAAGGTCCTG
>NW_028234412.1:27997407-27999907 GCF_977035675.1 Penaeus japonicus
CGCAGCAAAGTAGACAGTGGATAATTATGTAGTTAACTGTTTATTTATAAAGGAAAAACTTAACATGCAACATTTTTCTTTTTTCTTTCATTTTGTATGGTTATTAATGTAAGAGATTGTTAGTATTTCATAGTGTACTTAATCTACAGCTAGCAAACCCATGGAAAATGCAATGTGATACTCTCTTTCTTAAGGGTTAGGAGGTACTGTCAGCTGCAATAAAAGTATTTATTTAAGTTATCCTGCTTATGGCGATTCTGAAAAGCTGCATGCCTTTTTTTCTTTCTTTCTTTCTTTCTTTTTTCAAAATCACCCACTGAATAGGAGGAATGATAGTAACTTGATAATGGCATGGCAGTTTTGGTTCCACTAGGCTGTTTCAAGCGCACAGGCTTAACGCCTTGGGCTAACCGCCCACTCTGGCCCTGGCTGACAGCTATACGCTCGATCACGTGGCGTGGAGGCCTTACAGAATGCCATGACGTGATATCATGTTACCTGGCATTATCAGGTTAAGAGCAAAATATAAAACCTCAGTAGTTGTTGGGGACTTATTCATAAATTATCAGAGGTTGTAGAAATAAGCATCTGTCTTGTAAATAAATCTGTTACATCCTGTTTGAGGCATTTCCAGCTGGGGTGAAACAAAAGTTGACTATATTGCTAAAGGTAATTCACCATGAGCTTTTTTTATTTTAGGGCTTGAAATAGTAAGTCATTGAAAGAGTTGAATTTTATCAGTCCAAAATCCACTTCGCACATTATCACTCGGGTTTCCACTTTTATTTAGCTACATTAGGGAGGATAAGTGTGACAGGGCTAGACACAGTTGATAGTCTATCCTAGAAATATGTCTTCATAAGCTCAGCTCTATTTGAGTTTGTTTGAAACTACTTTTTTCACAATTACTGTCCAATATTGTCCTAATATGGATACTGCCAAATGTTTTTTTATTTTTTATGTGCACACATATGTAAGATGCAGTGTTATTTACTTACTGATATTTATCGTAAGGATGAAAGAAATATAAAATTGAGTACTTATCCCAATTGTAAATATGATTTACATTGTGAATTTTTAAAGATTAGAGGTAGCTTAGGTAAATATATCATTTATATACTACTTTTGACAGTTTCTCATGTATATTATCAAACACTTCCGTCCACATGAAAGTTAACCGTCTAAAGAAATTTACATGTGATAATTTGACACACAATTACTATAAGATTTACTAAAGTAGTTTGTACTTTTGTAATTGATATCAAAATTACTTGTAAGCCCCCCCCCCCCTAAATGACTAGTAAGTGTTGTCTTTGCAGTATATGTACCTGTATATATTTCTGTACTACAGTGTTGAACAAGATACTAAATTATTTTTGCTATAGTGTGGTATCTGATATCTTTATAGCTAGAATGTGATTGATCTGACCTGTTCTACCAATTGAAACAAAATGTCTTTCCTAACATTAAGTATGCAAAGAAAGAAGACAAAAGAATTGCAATATTCAATGTCAAATTGCAGATTTCCACCTTGTCAAATATTCAGTGTTGTAATTATGATTATTACAAGTAGTTTTTTCACTTGTTAGATTCTCAAGTCTAGAAGTTGCAGTGCTCAAGAAGGCTATTTACAAGTGTAGCCCCTCAAACTCGCGTCTGGTTCATTTGATTATCTTCATAGCTGTTGCTTGCGATGCGTAGAGCAATACTCATTATTTTCGTTTTCAATAGTTATGTCGATAGGGTTTCTTTTGGTGCTTTTATTCAAGTTGTAATTTACAACCAAGTATAAGGCAGTTTTTGAACATTTTTATTATTATTTTTACAGTTGAATGTGAATGTTTTTGTGCAGGAATATTGTACAATTTATCTGACAAAGATATTACCTAAAATTTGTACCTATGCAGTTATATATGTACAGTGCATGATACCATACAGTGAGCTTTCCTTTCTTTTTATATTTATTATTATTATTATTATTTTCTTTTTCTTTTTTTTTTACATAAATGTCTTGCAGTTTCCTGTTGCTAATGTTAGCAGCACAGGAAGTATGCAGAATGATTTTGCTGGCAATGTGATGAAGAAAATTGTTGCAAGAAAAGATCACAATGTTTTACACTATGAAATATTGCTTACTGTACTTTTTAAAGTATATGTACATCTCATTTTCTTCATTTCATCTTTTTTTTTTTTTGTTCACTGTCTTGTAATATCACAGTATAATGCTACTTATGACTAGCAAGCATCTTGTAAACACAGTGAATTCTAATTTGTACATTTTCATGGAGAATCTTGTGTAAGATATCAATATTTAAACAGATACAGATTTGAGACATCAATTCAGATTTCTTAGTAACTGAAAAATTACTAAACATAAAGGGCATTCAACATAATGTCAAGTTGTATTTTAAATAATATCTACATAAGTTTATTGTCAAAATTTTGAGGCATGGCCTTGTAGCCATTCTCCTTTTGATTCTTTTTATCTTTTTTCCTCCTT
>NW_028234412.1:28022407-28024907 GCF_977035675.1 Penaeus japonicus
CTAACTATCTATCATCCCTGCCTCTCCACTCCTTACCTCTCTCCACCTAACTATCTATCATCCCTGCCTCTCCACTCCTTACCTCTCTCCACCTAACTATCTATCATCCCTGCCTCTCCACTCCTTATCTCTCTCCACCTAACTATCTATCATCCCTGCCTCTCCACTCCTTACCTCTCTCCACCTAACTATCTATCATCCCTGCCTCTCCACTCCTTATCTCTCTCCACCTAACTATCTATCATCCCTGCCTCTCCACTCCTTACCTCTCTCCACCTAACTATCTATCATCCCTGCCTCTCCATTCCTTACCTCTCTCCACCTAACTATCTATCATCCCTGCCTCTCCACTCCTTACCTCTCTCCACCTAACTGTCTATCACCCCTGCCTCTCCATTCCTTACCTCTCTCCACCTAACCATCTATCATCCCTGCCTCTCCACTCCTTACCTCTCTCCGTCTAACTGTCTCCCATCCCTCTCTCCCTCACACCCTCTTACCTCCTTCCCCCCAGCCCCTCCGCCCGCCCGTCCCCACATCTGAAGCTTTTCCCCATTTGTAGTTGATCCTGTTTACCAGCGCAGTGCCTCTCGCCTCAAAGGCATACGCGCGTCTTTGTTGCTGTTCTTGCTCTTGCTAGAATCAGGATTGCGTCGTTTCAATAAATGGGCTGTTCTGCATGTGTGTGTGTGGTGTGTGGTGTGTGTGTGTGTGTGTGTGTGTGTGTGTGTGTGTGTGTGTGTGTGTGTGTGTGTGCAAGAGATAGATAGACAGGGAGAGAGAGAGGAGAGGGGAGATGGAAATAACGAGAGAGAGATAACGACAGACAGACAGATGTAGAGAAAACTAGAGAGACTGTATGGCTGTATGAGTGTGTTTATGTATGTGTGTGTGTTTATGTGTGTATACGTATGAGTGTGTATGTGTATGTATATGTATATGTGTGGGTGTAGATAGTAAAGAAATTACATCCTACAGTTACCATCAACCATATACAATATCTGTTATCACTGTTTGCCAGCAAGTAACTCGATCGTCAGCCGACCTTTCCACTTTACGTGTTTCTGAGAACTAAGTATTGCAAGACACACACATTTAACTGAATTCTTCAGTGTTATTTATCATTATCATTTGATTGTGTGCGTGATAGTGAGTCAACGGAATATAATCGCTTATTTCGTAATTTTAAGCATGTGTGTGTGTGTGATCGATAGTGTATAGTGTATGCTCAGTGTAGCACAGACACATGCATACACAGACACAGAGACATACACACACACGCAAATACATGTGTGTGTATATATGTATACACACACACACACACACACACACACACACACACACACATATATATATATATATATATATATATATATATATATATATATATATATATATATATATATATATATATACATATATATATATATATATATATATATATATATATATATATATATATATATATATACATATATATATATATATATATATATATATATATATATATATATATATATATATATATATATATATGTGTGTGTGTGTGTGTGTGTGTGTGTGTGTGTGTGTGTGTGTGTGCATATATATATATATATATATATATATATATATATATATATATATATATATATATATATATATATATATATATATATATATGCCAATGAGATCATTCTTTAACTAATTTACTTTTTCCTCCTCCTCCTCCTCATCTTCATCATCATCATCGTCATTATCATTATCACCATCATCATCGTCATCATCATCATCAATCATTATCATCATCATCGTCATTATCATTATCACCATCATCATCGTCATCATCATCATCAATCATTATCGTCATCATCATTGTCATTATCATTATCATCATCATTATCATCATTATCATTATCATCACCATCGTCATCATCATCCCCATCATCATTACTATCACTATCATTATCATCATAATCTATTGTTGCTTCACATGGGAAATGAACCTTTATTTAGTTACACCAACTTTATTGAAGTGTATTCGGAAAATGTGAGAGAGATCGCCGCAGAGAGAACATTTTTTTTTTTAATTCTCCAGAAAGTCTTAACTCAGAGAAGGTGCGAAAAATAAACCCTCATAAACCCTCATAAACCGCTTAGGTCTCCTGGAACAGAACTTTGTAAACTCATTATATTTAATCTTTTGTTTTACACCACCTGTTGCAGTGGTACGCCTGCTGGTTGCCATGGTGATATCGAAGTCTGCTCCGTTTTCTAATTTCAGTGGAACGAAAATGATGATGTTAATAATGATGATAGTGATGATGGCAATAATGATAATGATGATGATAATAATGATGATAATGGTAATTGTGTTGATAATGATAATAATGGTGATGGTGATGATGATGATGATAATGATCATATTATTTCTATCATTATTTACTGTTTACTATTGATAACCACTAATTACAAACTACATGCATGTCATTATATTCTAAAGGTATATTTTAGATACGAG
>NW_028234412.1:28047407-28052407 GCF_977035675.1 Penaeus japonicus
AGATGCCAGCATTTCAAATTGGGCGACATATGCCTCCCAGGCCACCTTCCCGTCGTATTCCGCCAGTTTACGCCTCACAGAATGTCTGGAGGCCGAGGGGCTGCGGGGTGGAGAACGCGTGCCGTGAACTAACACGCCCGGAGGGGAGGGAGGGGGTGAGGGAGGCAACGAGGCGGGTTGACCGGGTCCGAGTTTGCCGCCACCTGTACCCAAGGGAGCGGTTCCGATAGGTCCCCAGCCTCCTGCAGCGGCCACCGGCTCCGACACGACGCTGCGAGGCCCGGGGGTTCCCTGCCACGGACCCCAGGCAGACCCCAGTAAATCTGACACTCTGGCATCTGTTGCCAGAACCTCGTCTGCCTTCTCCGCGTGCGACGTTGCTGCCTCGTGACGCCGCCTTTCTGCTTTCACCTCCTCCCTCAGGCCCTGAACCTCACCTTTCAGAGTCTGCACCTCCTCCAGCAGTTCACTCTTCACGTTGTCGGTGTACTGCTGAGTTTCCATCTTCACAGATGCGAGATTGCCCTGTAGCACCTCAACAAGATGGCAGAACTGTTCCTCTGCCTTCCTTGCCTGCATCTCAACGAGATGCTGCGCCTGCTCCTCTGCTTTCCTTGCCTGCATCTCGACGAGATGCTGCGCCTGCTCCTCTGCCTTTTGTGCTATTTCCTCCCTCATACCGGCCAGCATGGAAATGATCAGGTCCATCTGGCTCGGCTTCACCTCACTCGTGCCTGCCTCCTCTCCCTCATGGCTGCCGCCATCTTTGGACGCCATGATCAATCGGTGTGTCTCTCTGTTCAATTATCACAGATCCCACTCCTGACACCAATGTTACGCCGGCCGCCTCGTCTATCTGCCACCAACACGAGGCAGGCTAGGCAGACGGCGTGATAACCACAGGGTCGTGAACACAGAACAGCTCCAAGAGGCACCGAACACCACAGCGTCCCAGAACACCACGAGGGGCCACACCACGTGGCAAGGCAGGGCACGCAATAAACACACTCTAAAACATCTATCCTTTATTTCCACTAGTTCTTTACCCGTACACTTTCTATAGGCACCATACAGGGGGGTAAGCAGCACATCACACTGCACAATACAGCTATAATAACAGGGCAACAAAGTATATCAGGTCACAAGGGGCACACGCGAGGTCTTCCCAGGGGCAGCAGCTAACTGCGTCTGTCCTGGCCTCGTTCCTTCCGCGCCGCTTGCCCAGACATTACGTCATGTTTGTCCAGCTTACATCAGTTTATTAGTAACACATGTTTCGCACAGAGACAAAGACCCACTGGCGTAGCACTATATATATATATATATATATATATATATATATATATATATATATATATATGTATATATATATGTATAGTGTGTGTATTTCTTTTGGAAGCCTCTTGAAATACAGCTTTTTATCCTCAACTCACACTAAAACCGAAATCTTAGGCTACAAAAACAATCCATTCACCAAATCCTATTCGCCAAATCCTATTCGTTAACTTCTATTCGCTAAATTCATTTTCGCTGAATAGGCTTCGCTAAACCGCGTTCACTCTCAAGCTCAACGAAACGCAATCTCGTCTGAGAGTGCAGAAGAACATTAGACAAATGCATTAATTTCCCGCCTCCAACAGCTCTTCTAAGACCCTGTGAGTGCTTAATAACCATGTTCATTAATCATTTAACGCACTAAATAGTATTGGTAATGCTGCCATGTTGTGCTAAGGCAGTTTAAAGTGGAACATTTAAGGAACTTTAAGGAACTGATAAGGAAATTCGACTTCTCGGTGGTGTGAATTAAGACCTATTTTAGATCTTGTGGGTGAAGTTATGTAATCGATAGTTTGATATGTTATTTATGATTGATATGGTTATTTCTTGTAGTATAAAGAGAACGTGGTTTTTGAAAGAGATGGAAGAGTTAGTCGTTGTTATGGTGAGGTTTTATGATTCGGGTTTAATTATGTGTTTTATTTCACCGTGATTTAGGAATTTCAGATCGTTATCGCGTAAATATATTTAGATGATCTAAGTATTTCTTATAAGCAGTAACTCACTAACCCTCTATGATTGAGGAAAGATTTCGACATTAGAAACCTTTGGCCTTGACTTTGCTCTCGATGATGTGTTCTAATTTGAAACTTACTAATACCATGCATTGTCATGCTTATTAAGCTTCTTTTTATATTTGGCTTCTGTTCGTTGTTCATTAATGTAACTTCTGTGTACATCAGTACTCATGTTGAAAACCCTTAAATAGTTCACTCAAGAAGATGAAGATGAATAAGGTATACATACATACATACAAGAGAATAAGAATTAAAAATAAAGACGAAACAAGTTTTATTAATGTGACAATATACAGTACCAGAGTTCGATACTATTACGGACATTTATGTTACTATGAAAGTTGTGTGCTTTAGAAGTAAAGTTTCCATATATTTTTTTAAACACAGAACTGTTTTAGATAAATACATTATAAATAATCCTTAAGTATATCAATTTATTGAAAGAAATAGCAAATTTCCATTTAATTCACTATATAATTTTATGTTATTAGCTTTAGGCTTTTTAGATTTTTCTGAAATGTAATGATTATGATGGAAAAGTTAATGCATTTTATTTTAACCCTCTATCCCAGTAATAAGTTTGTTGACTACATTTACAAGCCGACATGTAAATGCAATCTTCATTGTTCCCAAACACTGTATAAAGTGTTCCTTGGCAGCATAATATTGAATGGAATTGTATATTTTATATTAACTTCAGAATTTGCTTCAATATGCAAAACAGAATTATTTGCATGATAGACGCATCCTATTGCAGCAAAGGGATCATAAGCTCTTTTGCAAGTATGTTGTGGCCAAGTAAAAAGGAATGCATTCAGGCCACAGGATGTCAAGTAATTTACTTTGTTTCCTTGTCAGTCCTGTGAGGAACCATGAGTACAGAAGAAGGACCGGCAGTGATTCGCCAGAATTTGGTAAGCATTGTTTAATTCTTGTTCAGGCAGATTCTATGGTTTGCTAGAGGACCTGAGGCTTTTTATTATTATATTATATATGTATGAAAGTTTTTGTTATTGTCAAGTTGAGAACTGATACTGCTTACATTATTTGCCATAGAGATTTTGGCATCATTTATTCACAACACCTGGGAGCAATATGGCACACACCAGATTGACTGATTTAGAGAGTAGGGTCTCAGTTTATGGAAATTATTTAGGTATCATGATATCTCCATATAAAAGAGGTTAATTGCACAAGAAATTGTTTTCTGAAAGTTTCATTTTCTGTCATTTATTGCCATGCGCAGACAGTTAAATATCATGATTGAACAGATTTTAGGATGTTAGGCACAGAATCACGGAACACATTTAATTATTTTACAGGTAAATCAAAATACTAATAAGAATTAGTAAGAATAGCAGTGATACATTATATTCTCAGGTGGATGAAGCAGCCAAATTCCTGGTAAATCCAAGTGTGATTGGTCATGGTGCTGATAAAAAGAAGGCGTTCTTGAGGAAGAAGGGCTTGAGTGAAGCAGAGATCGAGGCGGCTTTTGGGAAAGTTCAAGTCCCTGGTGTGAGTATGCTCAACTAGAATCATCATTTACTCGAGGTGGAAGAAGAATGCATCAACAAATTGGACTTGTTTTGGAATCTTACAAGTATTTTTGTCATGTTTTTAAATGGCTATGATTTTTAGTGTGACACTAATGTAGTTAGATAATAATTGGATTAGGATGTTCAGTTATGAACATTGCTAAAAAGACTAAAAGGATACCATAGCTTATTGAGAGAACATGATGAAAGAATCTGCTCCATATCTCCTTCCCTTTAAACTGGCCTGGAAGGGTAACTTAAACAAAGACTATCATTTCCCACTTACTTATGATAACGTAGAAATATCTTTGTATAATCCACGGTCAATATACCTATCCTACTATACTCTCTGTTCATTCTGTTGATCAAAAACAGGGAACAGAATATATTCTTTGAACCTTCTATTCATTGACAGGTCATTCCAGTAGGAGCTGTGGTGCCCTCACAAGGCTCTCAATTACCTGTTCCCGCATATGCAGTGCAGCAGCCTCCGACATTGTGGGTGAAAGTACGCGACATTTGTAACTTTGTCCTCATCTTGACTGGAGCATCATATGGAGTCTTCTATTTGTATAAGGTGAGAGGGGATAAATAGATGACATATGATACTGAATTTGATAATGGTGATGATAGAAGTAGTAGTGATAATAACAAACAGCATGACATGAATGAGGATGTTATTACCAAAGAAATTATCACATGGGGATTCATTCTCCCCCCCTTTTTTTCGCAGTCTTCATGCAATTCTTATTTTGCATTATGTACAGCCTCTCACATGGGACCATGCTTTTCTGTACACAACAGCAAATATGACAATGTTGACACTGTCTGGTTTGCTTCTCTCATAGTAATTCTGGCTTTAGATTGAGAAGAAAAAAAATATGGAAAATATTGTAAGAATTAGACAATTAAAGTGCTGTTAAATGAAATCCAGCATGCAATATTGTGTTCTGTCTCTTGATTATTGTATTACATCATGCTTTTATCTTCTTTCTAAAATGTCGCTAAGGAAATCATTATGGTTCCCAAATGCTGCAAAACCAGTGCTATTTAGATAGAAAAGTACACCCCAGTATTCTATATATACCTATATAGTATGGTATCCAACATCTAATTTGTATAACATCTTATTTATATCAGAATGCATTACAGAATAATTTTTTCTCCTATAGAAATATCTGGGACCCCTTTTGACGGGCAGAAAAGAGAAAACTGTTGAAGAGAGCATGATTGAGCTGCAGCAGTCAGTTGTGTCTGTCCTAAAAGAGGTCCAGACAACTCTAGCTTCTCTCGAGCAGACCTTGAGTGCTCAGAGCTTAAGGATCCAGGTAAAACTTTCAATCCTTTGCTCAGAATGACTTTTCATCTAATGGTTTTATGATTTTTC
>NW_028234412.1:28057407-28067407 GCF_977035675.1 Penaeus japonicus
TTTTTTTTTTGTGCTTTCATGGAGGAAAGCATTACTAAGAATGGGTAAGCATTCCCACCCCTCAGTATTTGCAGATTTGTTCCTTATAACAGCTTCCTATCATTCATAACCGTGTGGAATTTAAAACGGAAGCATGATTGGTATGGTTTGATTGTTCATACAGTGCTATTTTCTATCATAATTTTCTCTTCTAGTGGGGGTTGTTGATTTTACAAACAGATTGAGGGCAAACATGTCTTAGGAACAATTATGTCCAGAAGAAGAATGATAAAAATTCATATATTGCAATTTAGCAATAAGCATTTGAGTTAATGAAGTGGGAGAGGCTTGGGGGTTGGTTCAGTTCAGTTCAGACAGATTTGCGAAGACGTCGCTTCGCCCGGGCTATATGCACAAGGCGGCCCGGCCTCTGCCAGCTATGAGTGCTGACTCATCTTATCTAATCTTATGGGGGTTGGGGTGCTAGGATATGGAGAAGAAAAAGAACATGTCTTGTGACTAATAACAGAAAGGGAAATAAATGAAAATTGCACACTTTAATTTTCAACTTTAGCTATAACTTTTCATATATATGTATTAAGGTCTGACTGTCTGATATCTCCTAGAGGTAAGAATAAGAGGACATGAAAGAGTTGAAAATTGTTTTATCAAACATTTTATCTTTTATTGTTTTTAAGAGTAAAATTGAGCATATATATATTATTATAAGAAAGAAGATGCGAGCATTTATTATTTTTTCACAGGTTCAAGTTACCGAAGTAGATCCACTGGTAGCATCATCCCAGAGTCTAGAGGAATCAAATCAATCTTCACAAGGTAGGAAAAATCCCAAAGTTTGATCAGTTTTGATATTCTTATTTACTGTCTCTTTTGGACTGGTGTCCAATTGCTTTGTCATATCATCTATGCCAAAATGAAAACAGAAAAGGGAAACTTCACAATTACCAAACTACCCAAAGGTCCCACTCTTCCCCTACCCTTCCTACCCTGCCGCGGCATACGTGGCTACACAGATTTTTCAAAACAAAAGTTTCAGCGTAGTTTTATCCTTGGGAACATTTTTCAAGATTGTCTACACTAACATGTTATTTTTAACTTTCCTTCAGCAGTGTAATTTCCCGAATATGATAGATCTGCTTTTGTCCTACTTATATATATATATTTTTTTTACAATGGGTTTTGCGAGTGTTTCCAGTGAAATCAGTAATTTGTTGTGATCTTGTATTATGCAGTGATTACTGTTCAATGCTATGTATCATTGTCATCAAGTGCAGTGTTGTATTACAGAGGGCGTGTTAACATATTCACTTGAGCTACAATATTTGACATATGAACAGGGAAGTTTACCGTGTTCGCTTGCTGCGGAAGGAACAAATGACTTTGCTTTACCAGAGGCAGTAGTTTTTTTTATGAAAGTTGGTCAAGTTCCTGGGACCCCATTACTATATGGATCATGCTGTCTTGGCTGGACCCACTGCTTTTTTATAAGCTTCCAAAAGATGACATGCTGGTAGTTTAATACTTACATACATTTGAAAATAAGGTTCGTTACCCATCATCTCTTATGGAGTTTCTTGCTGTGTGATATCATAACTAAACTCTTATTAGTTCATAAAGTCCACTTTCTGTAGAAGGGAATTGTGGCTATTTTGGATGTAGAGAGATATACACAGTTTCTTCATGACTGCAGTACTATCCAACACTGGAAGCATTATTTAAGATACCCCTTAATTGGCTTATGAGATGACATGAAATAAAAACCAGGAAATATTTGGCATTTTTGCCATTTGGTCATGGTTTGCATGATCCTACCAGTTGTCATCCCTCAGGTTCCTCCGTGGACAAATCCAGTCAAGTTGAATATTGTCAGAATTGGGAAGAAAGAAAGAACTGATATGGAAATCAAGCAGAGGTTCCTAGAACAAACTTTGGAATACTAATCTTCAAAAAAGATAAACAAAGACAGCTCCAAGTCTGAAGATGGCATCCTTGCAGCCATGAGTAGACAACAGAGTATTGAGGGAAGCCACTGCATCTGTAGTTACTGCAGACACCATCCTTACTGGACCGAGCTGATCAAGGATATACTCTGATTCTTGCAGTGCATTACAGTGGCAAGGGAGACCAAAGACTGGCTGATTCAATTTTTTTCAAGGAAGAAGATTATCCAACTCATGTCAGGATCCCTAGAAATGAATTGGTAGATGAAAGGGGTATAAGCTGCTGCTGTCTACCCCACCACTGCTAATTTCCTGCTCCCTCATAGCAATGTGACACCCCAGATCAGAGAAGTACTTAGAGCCAAGTAGAGATATCAGTGGCTCAACACTGAATCCAATAAGCTAAGATAGATAAAAGAAAACTTTGCCATCTGGTTCACAAGTACTCATGTGAACTGGAAGAAAGCAGTTGCTCTAGCAAGACTGTGAATCGGGGATAAAATAGACACATGAGTGATTGGTGGCTGGATGCGCAGTATTCGAGGAATCCCGAAGTAGATATTTGAGACAACCATATAGGAGTATATTAAGAGAAGACTATGATTGTCCATAGTTCCATAGAATTCCTATAGGAAACAGGCCTGCTATGCGATTTATGGTAGTTTAAAATCTGATTAATCAACACATATAGAATGTGTATGGTATTATTTTTATGTTGTTTTAACATATAGAATATATGATTTTAAAGATTTCCACGACTAATAACTTAGCTTTTGACACGACAGATAATTCTTAATACTCTGGAACCGGAGTATATTCTTTAGATGATGATCATAACCATTAATTGAAATACTGGATTTCCTGATGTTAGACTATACAATATATCCTTCATCAAACTTGTGTCCCTAGACGTCCTGCACAAAGCAGTATTCCCTGTTTCACAGGCAGAAGGGTTTCTCAACTGGAAACAATTTCACTCTCACTGGCTCTGACAACATTTACTGATTCTAACTCATTCCAAATAATGGCAAAGAATAAATTGGCAAGGCCATGTGTTGGATCCAATAAAATTCCCAGCATGGATAGAAGAAAGGACTCCTTATAGAAAATGCCCATGACAGATTTAAGATATATGGATTCAACTCCAGCATAAACTCCT
This sequence comes from Penaeus japonicus, assembly GCF_977035675.1. Classification (NCBI taxonomy): domain Eukaryota; kingdom Metazoa; phylum Arthropoda; class Malacostraca; order Decapoda; family Penaeidae; genus Penaeus; species Penaeus japonicus. Next base: position 28,060,507 of record NW_028234412.1, read on the forward strand.
TTCTAGATTTCAAGGAAAGCACATTCTCAACATTGAAATGCAACAATTTTGAAGAGTTATTGAGTATGCTAACTCAGTTAACCCATTCATGCCACGGGCATTCTAGCCTTGCAAGTTGCAATGCCGGGGCTCTCGAACGCATAGGCTTAAATCAATTAAATGATCAACGCCGTATGTCGGCACCCTGCGAACGGGCCCTTGGATGCACGGTACCAATGGTGTACCACCCATCGAAAGAGGGTTAATGCTCCCACATTGCATCAAATGTGCCTTCTCACCAGGATTTATGTTAACCCTTTATGTGGAATGATCCATGAAGCTAGACATTGGGTATCTTCCAGATCTTTTATGCAAATGTTCATCTAGAAGATAATCCTTGCATATCTATGACCATGATACCTGCTCAATAGGTGAAGTAAGGAGGAAATACTAGTTTATTGTCTGTCTAAATTTAAGTAAAATTTTCATCAATTCCAGAAAGAGACAATAGACCATTTGATGTATGGAAAATGTTCCTATTCTGTCTGGAAGGACTGTGTGAAAGGATTCCCTCCCTTCCCATTCAACTATTTTTTATAGCAGGTTTTCAAATCTTGACTAGTCGACAAGAAGGAGTGCCGGTGTGGACAGGTGTAACACGGAGGGGAGAGGTGTAAAGATTAGGATATATAGGTAGTTAGGATATTTTCCTTTTCCTGGTGGTGTGGATTGCATGACTGAACAATTTTTCTCAACACAGGTTGGGAAGTATCATTTTGTAATTTCACTAAGCATTACAGCATGATTGACACAGTCCTTCAAGGCAGAAAAAAAATCTATGTTAATTGTCTTTTTCTTTATGAATTTTATGTTAACCCATTATGTATGGGTGTCATGACATACATGTCGGCAATGCATACATGACGCGACATTGGGATCTGCTCACAGTTGAATCGCGCAAACCTGGAGGGCGGAGAAAACCCTTTCCCCGTCCCTCTAATTTTTAGCCGGTGCCGCTAGTGTCGTAGACCGCCCGCTTTGACGACCAGTTAGGTCATTAAGCGCCCCATCGGAAAATGGGTTAATATCAAACTTAATAATATTCTTCTGTCTCCTCCTTTTCACAACGATATTACATTTATTAATTTATTTAAGTAAACATCTCCAAGATGTATTTTTAATTCATTTAAAACATATTTTTCTTTTTAGGTGAACTTGTCAACACCAGTGAAGTTATTGACTCAGAGAACGGCATTAGTAGAGAAGACAGCTTCTCCCTTGCCAGTGCTGAAAATGGGGGCAGTGCTGACTCCCTCCCAGACTCCACTGATGAGATGTAAAGCAAAGATTTACAATGCTAAGAGATGTGGTGTTGACAAATCTAATGGTTAATGGTATAATGCTACAAGGTCTGTATTTCTATCATAGGCTGTTCTATAAAAATGATGATGCATAAAGTTGCTGTTCCCACGAGGTGTTTAACGGATGTATATATATATATATATATATATATATATATATATATATATATATATATATATATATATATATTTTTTTTTTTTTTTTTTTTTTTTTTTTTTTTTTTTTTTTTTTTTTTTTTCTTTTTTTTCTTTTAACCCATTCACGCCGGGGCAGTTCCGGCTTTGCGCGGTCGCAATACCGGGGTTCTCGAACGCATAAGCCTAACGCCTCGAGATTCTCGGGCGCACAAGCCGCAAGCCTCGGTTGCCCGCTCGCTCTACCCGAGCGCGCGGCTTCCCCTCATAGCGCGTCCAGGGCGTCTGACGCGAAAACCACAATACGTGCTATCACGTCAGCCGGCGTGAATGGGTTAAATGATGGTATATAGAGAGGAACATGAACATGAGTTCTGTGAGGGAAAAAGAAGATAATATAAATAGTGATTGTAATTAAAATGTGAATTTTAGGTAATGATAATGAAATTACTCATTGCACCATTGCCTAGAAAAGTTCCATTTCTTGCAAAAGTAGGAGTCTCCTATATGTGGCACCTTTACAGTCCCACTTCTTACCCCCTCTCTCTGCTTATTCATGTCTCTTACCTACCCTTTACTTTCCCTCTCCTCTTCATGTCTCCTCTAAATCACAGGTTAATTGCACAGAGACTACTGATACTACAGCTATTAATTTAATGAAAATGTTTAGATTATAATTTTAATAATATATTCAGGATATATATTGGATAAAACATAGCTACATTGTTGACTGAATTTACCATGGTTAATGGTACATTTTATTCAGGAATAGAGGATTGGGAAAATGCAGCCACCAAGACACCTTTTTAGGTCTTCCAGTGTTTCTGGCAACAACAGCAATAATAAAAATGTGAACTGTCAAGTTAACCTATTGACTACTTCTGACACAGACTTCTGTATATGTTTATGACCCAAACTTTCTGAGTCTACTGTCACAATACCCATACGCCAGAGATGATTCACTGTCTTTTACAACAAAGTTAAATTAGCTGAAATCTTTTAAGCCCAGTATTATTGTTTACTATACTAATATTTGGTATTTCCAGGCTGTGCAAAAGAGTATTGGTTGTGATAGTAATTATGATCCTGGTAGATTTTATCTTAGCAGATGAGTGGTGGTATGCTGTGTTCAGGGGCAAGGTAATACTCATCTGGTTATCAGTAGTATTGCTTTAGTAATGGGTAAAGAATATTAAACTAGATGAACAGTTCAACTTACATAGGGACTCTGCTCAACAAAATAAAATAAAATGCACATTTCAGTATAAAAATGTGATTTGGGCAATATACATATAGTTATATAAAATAATTAGTAAACTTTATTGAACATTCATATACCAGGGAAATGGTAGACAACTGGAACAATAGAGGCGGGACTGAAATGGGGATGTAACAGTGTTCTGGAAATGGAACTCCTAACTATGCAGGGATTGGCACATTCGCAGGCAATAGCACATGATCAGACAGCAATATATGACAGCATTTTGGTATTGTGCTGATTGCTGTGTTAGCTTTGATATTAGTCATCTTTGCTAAAGACTGATGTAAAGATAAATGATTTGTTGTATGACCATGCAGTTGCTACTTATTTTCTTATTTTGTTTACTTTTGTTTGTTATTTCAATATATAGGTGAATAGGATTCACAACCAGTGAATTTAATGAATTAAACTTGTGCTTATGATGGTATCCATGTTGTGTCACAAACTTTTAATTTTGTTGCAATTACAATTCATTTATTTATTCAGTAATCATGACCAATTAATTATACCAAATGCTAATTAGAATTGCTGGTGATATATAGACATATTTCAGATATGTCTAGAAAATAACAGAAAACTCACATCTTATGATGCTCAGCTCAGGCTAGATATCTTAAGATGTGACTCATGTCAGATAATTATATATCTTCCAAAAGTGCGGCTAATATTCAAGCAAATACATTATTCCAGCTGTTGATGAAATGGAAACAAAATGATAAAATAGTTGTTGATATTGTTAGGCATGATAATTAGGTTATTAGATTTTACATACTTTTTGTTTATGGGCATTACTGCGCACGTTATACTAGTTAGTATGTCAGTTAGGATGTGTAAAGAGAAAGACTTATTTTTTCTGTTTGTGTAGACATGATGGACATATTTTATATGCTTGTATAATTCTTTAGTCCAAGAGTCTTCATCATCTCTTAAACTTTAAGAAACGTTTTATTGAGTACAAATTTGGTTAACTTTCCATTTGTTCTTCACTAAAAGCCTTCTTGTATGTTGAAATTTCACTCTTGTGTATATATTGTTCATAAGGCTTTGTAGAATTGCTGATCATTTAATTAACAAGGCACAAAATAGGATTATTTCTAGAAATTTTAAAGATATGTGAGAAGCCACAGATATTTTTAAAAATTATTTTGATGGTTTTTGTAGATGTTCCTCTTTATCTCTCAGGATCAGGGTTAAGCTTTTTTTTCAAAATGCCAGTATTAGTGTATCAGCTGTCAGAAAACAAGGAAATCCAAGCAACTTGTTTGTAAATAAATAGTTACCCAATACTAGACATCTTTGATATGGCCCTTTGAATACTAATAAAAAAAAATGAAGATCTCAGAAAGTTTTGAAACACATATTGGTGTTAGAGGTGCTGTAGGCTATAATTATCAAGCTTCAGAGGAGGTAATTCCAGGATGTGTGAGTAGATCTTCAGTTTTCAAGTAAGAACTGTTTGTTTCATTGTTATATTTTGATTTTTAATAAAAAAGTGTACGAAGGTCAAATGACTACAGAAGATAAATATTTTGCAAATATGTGGATTTGGAAGGAAGGCACAATGAAAGTCATTACATATTCATGTTCAGAAATAGTCTTTGAAAGAATAATGATAGAAAAAAACAATATAATCTAGAGAGAGGAATTATAGAATGTAAATAAGTAATTCTGTAAAGTATTTTATAGTGTGGTGGGTCACCTCTTGTGACATTCATCACTTGACATCCTTCAGTGATGTCTTTATTCCTTGATAGCAACTGCTATCTGTTGATATGAATAATGATACTCATTATCTATAATCCTGTTTATGCACAGTTTCTCGCGTTGTATCTCTCTCTTAAACAAGTGGGAAGAAGGAATGCTAGTTAACTGATTTTCATTATTTACTGAGTAAGTTCACAGTATGGTAGATAGATATATGCTCATACATAAAGCAGATATTATATATATATATATATATATATATATATATATATATATATATATATATATATATATATATATATATATATATATATTATATATATATATATATTATAATTATATATATATATATATATATATATATATATATATATATATATATATATATTATATATATATATATATATATATATATATAAAACATACACATTAACCTGGGCCTGGGCATGGTGATCTGCGTGAACATTCATCACTAAAAGGTCATGGATTGCGGGACTCTTACCCTCAGTCACACACACATCCATACATAAATTTCCGAGTCGATTTCTTCTTATTCTCATTTGGGTTACTCGAGTTTTGGTAGTTTGCAAGGTGTGTGAGATACATCATGGCGCTCACTAGGACCTCCAGCTATAGAGGACGACAGCATGGCTAGGATTTCACTCTTTTTTGACACCTTGGACTCTACTGTGTTACACCAGCTTATGTAATTTACTCTACCGGCATTGTTTTTTATTATCTTGAATATTGGAGCCTGGTTAGAGAAAACTTGACAAAGAATGATATATTTTTTAATCTCTTTGGCATTAGACTTTTATTATGATACTATGTAATGCCACTATGTATAAACTTTTGGCAGATAAAAAGCACAAGATAATAGAGTTTGCATTTTTCGGTTTCCTTATATTAATCTAGGTGAGCATATATAAAAAAGGAAAAAATCAAGGAAGTCGGTTAGAACAATCAGGTGGGGGGCATAGCAAAGTTATTTTTTCATTTTTTTGGTTTATCAAAACCAGGTTATTTTAACAACGCAGAGGAAACTAAGACCTTTGCTGTCTCACTTTTGTTAATGCAAGTTACAACTGTTTTGTGAACAATTACTTTATGGATAGTCTACAACAAAGACAATTCACACAATTTTTCAGTCACACACCAAGAAAATGACATTTGATAAGACTTACTGGAGGTGATAAAATGATTGATGACCCCAAAAGATGATGGTCATCCACGTGGTGCCTGGGCCTTTTGACACACTGTTCCAATACATAAATTTCCAACGATTTCATCTGTACATCTGTTATCTGTTGCATTTGTAGTTGCAATGTTGATTTAATGGCTGACAGGGTATGTCAATAGAGACAGATTTGCCTGGCTAGTTGTTGCCTATTACCTCCTAGATGTCCTGTAGATTTTTATAATTATTTGGGCTGTTTTTTTATTTTTTTTTAAGCTTGTTGCTTATTACAATATAAAAAAAGTCAGACAAAGAAGATATTGGGTATAAACTTTTGATTTTAATGACCTTTTCATTAAGATACTAGCCATAAAACACTAATTTAAAAAAATTCTTGGACACCTACTAAATAAAAGAGTTTGCTTTTCGTGTTTCCGTATATTATCAGGTCCCACATATACGAAAGCTAGGAAAATACAGTTCAAGGAAGGTCGGCACAGAAACCAAGGGAAAGTGCTAAGAGCTCGTTGCAGAATCATATTCTTTTTCATCGTTAGCTTTATTATACAAGACAACTAAAGTTACTACTAGTTGCTTCAATAAAAAAGACACAAGACATGAAAGAACATAACTTCATCCCAAGAAGAATGCCTGTTACATACTTTGATACAAGAAAAAGCAGAAGATAATATCTCTTGTGTGAGAAGAATAAGAAGTTCAACAACCTTTCTAGCAGTTACAGCATTCTTTATTTGATTTTCACGTTTCTTGTTTCTTTACATGTTAATGTGTTCAAACATTAGGATTTTTTGGTTGTGGATTTTTCAAATCTGTATTGGGGGATCTGGTAATGCGTGTTAATTTTGTTCAGAAAAGGAGCTATTACTGGATACAGAGAATTATGCCAGATACAGGAGTGATGTTGTTTGGGCGAGTTACCATGACCTGATGGCTTTGTAATCAATAAGAGAGCAATATTATATGGGTCATTAGTTTTTTTATGCCTTGACTGACAGTATTCTTATTGATAAGACTGGGTGGGCTAAATCGTGATGTCACTCTTGGTCTCCCGGCCTGGGTTAATCTAAGGTTACGGAATTATATTGTGACCTAAACATTCCCCTTGCCAAGGTCGCAGAAAGGGATGGCGGCAGGAGGAAGGTTAGTGAGTACAGGTGAGGATACTGCTAACAGAAACCACAGGCTCTAGTACCTAACTCGGTGGCAACAACACAACCAGAGTGCTACATACAGCTCACTGCTCAAGAGCAACACTACTGATTA
>NW_028234412.1:28082798-28087798 GCF_977035675.1 Penaeus japonicus
ATTTTTCCTGGCAACAGATAGAGAGTGATAATTATTTGGGCTGGTTTCATGGCTGTGATATTGCTAATCAGGTTATTGACAATATTATTAAAGTCATGGGTATAGTGATGACAGGGCATTATTCTGGGTGCCCCTGGGTGGGCTAAGGTTACTAACCTCCTCTTGGAGGCCAAACTCTTTCCCCTGGACACCCGGATTGATCAGATGGCGGCCCAGTTCCTTGCCAATGTCCTACAGTCCCCACTAGACTCGCAGCTAAGACAGAGAGTGCAGCGTCGGCTTGCACAGAACCAAGAGCTCTTTGCTAACAACACCTGGCTGTCTCACACAACCAGAGTGCTGAAACGCTTTGAGCTCAAAGAGACACTACTGATTAAGGGCATGGACCTTCCCCACCCTGACTATGTCTCAGCCCCGCCGTGGGCACGATCCTTGATAGAGTCTTCTGTCATGAATCTATCAAGAAGAAACGCACATTATTCACCGCCTCTATTGAAGGCTGAGGCGGAGAGGAACATTACAGCAATCACGCCGCTGAATAGTAAATCCTACTTCACGGATGGTTCTGGAGACCCCATCACCCCCACTGCAGGCGCCGGTTTTGCAGCAAGGGGCATAGAGAAAACTATGCGGGTATCTGACAATGCCTCCTCGCTCCAGGCAGAGGCAGTAGCTATTATGGGAGCCCTAGCCCATGCAACCCAGACGGACGGGCATGTTGTCATACACACAGCCGCCATTGACAGCCTGCAACAAAGCACGCCCCTTGATAACGTTTACCTGGTAACCTCGATTCTCACCATTGCTCAGAGAATCCTGGATCAGGGAAGACGCATCATCATCAACTGGATCCCAAGCCATGTTGGTATTGAAGGGAATGACGTAGATGACAGGTTAGCGGAGGAGGGCAGGAAGAAACCCTTGAGTGATCTTGTGGTGCATCCTAGCCGGGAACTGCTAAGGCGTAAAACGATGGTTGCTTGGCGGGTCGGTGCCCTGCAGTGACACAGAGAGGAAGCGAGAACCTCCCTCTCGGCCAGCTGGTACTCAGACGCCACAGGCTATGAGTCGCTGATACTCTCTCCCAGAATATCAAGGTGTGCTGAAGTCAGTCTGCACAGACTGAGAATAGGCTACCATTGTGCGTGGCAAATCATCCCCACTATTGGGCAAGATGAGCGACGCTGTAAGTATTGTGGCGCGCCGGATGCCAAATTAGAGCACTACCTGATGGAATGCGAGCACACTCGCTTCCTCAGGCAGGGCCTAGAGACGACAGCCGCCGGGCTGGTTAGACGGCTAAGCATGTCACTAGCCCCCTGGCAACTGGAGCGCCTACAGGCAATCCGACCGCCACGGTAAAAGTTCAATTATGATCAGATGAGTCAGCACTTATAGCCAATAGAGACCGGGCTACCCCATCCACACAACCCGGGCGAAGCGACGTCTTCGCAAAATCTCTCTGAACTGAGCTGAATTGAATTCAGCGAGGATGATCAGATAAGATTAGATAAGATGAATCAGCACTCATAGCTGGCAGAGGCCGGGCCGCCTTGTGCATATAGCCCGGGCGAAGCGACGTCTTCGCAAATCTGTCTGAACTGAACTGAGGGCATTAATCCTTACAGTTATGACAATGACGATAATGTAGTGACCATGGTGACACATGGAATGATAGCAGACAGATTGTCGCGTCTGCCTCTTGTTGTTATTCATTAACCCTGCCACTTGATCACGTTCGACCTCATCCTTGAAGTGACAGCATTCTAGGACGATCTTGAAAAATGTTAGTATGTCCTTTCAATGCCCCAAGTAGTATTGAGACCTACACCCTATTCCAGGTCCATTTCCCTGGGCATGGAGCCTAGAACCTTGGGCATCCATCTCAACCATTGTCCTTCGAGTGTAGCTGCAGGATCTTTCAGGTCTACTCTACACTACTCGCTGAGGTCCTATGAGGTCTAGTTAACACTGGCCCTTCTCATGATGTTCCTCCCAGGGGAGATATCATAGCAAGATAGCAAATGTGCAAAAAAGAAATAGAAATATATTGCACCCACCTAGTTGCGAATGGTCGAGGGCACTGATCATTAAGGCGTAGAATAAAGCAAAACGGCAGAAAAAAGGTGGAAGGTGGCAGAGACTAGACGGCAGAGAATTTGTCTAGCTTAACCCTAATATAAAAAGATAAAAGGAAAACCGTCGACAAAATAAAACCGTCCTATAGCAGTATAGCAGCAAATGAAAACAGATGCACATATATACAAAATTCAGTATGCATTAGTTAGTGTGTTATTCACATGGACAATGGAAATCCTCAAGAAGTCAAAATCTGACGACGTTGATTTATGTCCCCTCCCCTGACCGTCCCCTGACCGTTACGCAGTAGCATCCCACTCCACACCACCTACACATCCTACACCATGGTTTCCTGGTTTTTCTTTTTTTTTCTTCAGTAAGCTAAAATGTATATAACATCTATAATATAATAATATAAAAAAAAAAAAAAAATACTACCTGTGGCAAAATAACAAATGAAAATTCATGTTGAATTTTATCTGACTTTCAGACCGTGTCGTAAAATATTGCCATGTGCCAGAATCATAGATGTGTGATATATATACATGTATATATATATATAACATATATAACATATAACTTATAGTCTATAAATATATATATATATAAATTATATATATATATATATATATATACATATATATATATATACATATATGATAAAATATATATATATATAATAAACATATATATATATATATATATATATATATATATATATATATATTATATATAATATATACTCTAAGAATATATATCAAATATATATATATATATATATATATAACTATATAATACACCGTATATATATATACCTATATATATATAAATATATATTCCATAAATAAATATAGTAGCTATATAATATATATAATATATATATATATATAATATATATAAATAAATATATAAATACCATAAATATATAAATAATAATAGTATATATATACATATATATATATATATATATATAGATAATATAGTATAAATATATATTATATATATAAAATATATATCATAATATATATATATATATTAGTATAACGTATATATATTAAACTATAAATATATATACTATAAAGTATAATATATATATATATATAACTAATATATATAATATAATCCATCTTAAATATATATATAAAAATATGATATATAAATAATATTAATATAAAAAGAAAATTATGATTACTAAATGCTTTATATAAAGATATATATATATTATTATATATGCAAATAGTATATATATATATATATATATATATAAATAAATATATAATTTTGTATATATAAATATATATATTATATATATATAATAATAATATATATATATATATATATATATAAGATATATATAAGGGTATCTGATGCTGGTGGTGCTCTCTGTCGAGGGGTATATATATATATAATATATATATATAGTATATAATATATATATATATATATAAATAATAAATACACTTAAATATATAATATAGGAAATATATATAGATATATATATATATATATATAATATTATATATATACAGATAATATATATATATATATAAGATATATATAAAATATATATATAAAATATAAGTATATACATATAGAAGATATATATATATATATATATAAATATATATATATATATATATAATATTCCCCTATATATATCATACCATACATATAGAATATATATATAATATAAATATATATATATATATATATATAATATATATATATATATATATTTTAAGATATAGTATATGCGTAAATATAAATAATATATATATATATATATATAATATAATACATATATATAAATAAGATATATAAATATAGATATATATATATATATATATATATATATATAAAATAAATATATAATATATATAAATATATAAATATCAAGCATATATATATGAGAAAACATACATATATATATATATACATACCATACCATCTACACATTTTCCTGTTTTCTCTTCATAATACAATGTGTTATACACAATCTAGTAATAAAAAATAAATAAATAATAAAAAAATACCTTGTGCAAAAACAATGAATATTCATGTTGACTTTTTATTCTGACTTTCCACTCGTTATATGATAATGAATATGCCAGAATATATATATATATATATATAATATATATATATATATACATATATATAACATATATAATACCCATCCTACACATTTCCCGGTTTTCTTCAGTCGACTAAAATGTGTAAACATCTAGTATAAAATAAATAAATAAATAAATAACCAAAATACCTGTGCAAAATAACAATGAAAATTCATTTTGACTTTATCTTGACTTTCAGATCATCGTAAATATTTGCCAGATTCATAGATGTGTGTGATATATATACATATATATATATAAAACATATATATATATTTCAATATATATATATATATATATATCATTATATATATAGATATATATATATATAACTACATATATAATGATATATTATATATATATATATATATATATATATATCTAACATATTAATATATATTATAACGATATATATATATACAATATATATATATATTATATTATAATAATATATATATATATATATAATATTAATATAATAAAAAAAAAAAATATATAAACAAATATGAGAATATATAATATATACATCAATATATATATAATATATATATATTATAAATATATATATACATATATATCTATATAGATTATAATAAATATATATATTATATAAGTATATATATATATATACATATATAATATCTAATAAAGATAGATATTACATATAAATATATATATATATACATATAATATATATTTATATATATACATACATATATTTATATATATATATACATGTATATATTGTAAGGATAACTGTCATGGGGAAGCCCGGAAATACATCCGCCCAAGCGGGGATGACGGCTT
>NW_028234412.1:28095305-28112805 GCF_977035675.1 Penaeus japonicus
GTAATCCTGCATAGATAATGTCGGCATTGAGCGGGTTTTTATGCAAATGTACCTAAAAAGTGTGTGGAAATTAAGAGTCAGTAGTCCAATACTTGATATGTTAAGCATATGTAATTAGGGAAGCATGAAAAAAACATATTCTCAATAACTATTCACACTATATACAAATGTAACTTTCAAATGTCATTTGAATGTCGCGCCAGTATTACCCACAAGATTTGTGTAATAAACCTGCTGGCTAATCCTCATCTTTACATATCCAACGTATGCATAAGGGACATACATACAAAAAGGACATTGGTTCCTCTGCTATGGTTAAGCAGTACGAACTTATTACTTTTCCAAATACTTAATTATTATTAAGTATTTGGAAAATCTCAACAGTGTGTCTCTATATACATATATATGCATGCTACATTAATGGATTTTTATAGTCTGGGCGCAGAGCAGGGTGCGCTTGTGTCGTATATATTATTATTAATATTATTATTAATATTAAACATGATTAATTATAAACATTAACAAGTTGCAGTTATTATAATTAAGTTTGCAATGGAAAATACCTATATCTTCATTTGTAGTTCTTTTAAACGTATATCATCTTTTAGCAAGAGGTCATCATTAGATTAAAGCATATATTAATTATCACAATTTTCCTTACGTATCAACATTTCTGAAATATATTTTTCTAATATATTATTAAGGATTAAAATAGAAAAGTATATATTTAGGAAACTAATTCAAAACCAATATTTTGAGTAGAAAAAAATAATAAAAACGAAAAAGGAAGCGCCGGGGAATATTTTCAGTAATCTAAATATGTGAATTATTTTGGGGATTTTACAAACCGGACTAACCTGAACCCACTTATTGCCTTCAACTAACTTCTAATCCAGAGGCTTTGTTGCTGCCCTTCTAAGACAGTTGCCGACCGGAGTGACCTTTGACCTCGAGCGGGGGACGTTATCTCCGAAGAGGACGCTCGTGAACCGCCAAACACGAGCAAGTGCGAACACCTGTTAACTTATCCCGAGGAATGACTTGACTTGTTATAGTGATTATTATTTTTATATTATATATTTTTTATATTATATATTATTTATAATGATATATGTTAAATACATATTTACATTTATATATATTATATATATAATTATATATATATTTATATTATATATCATTGATTATATTGATAACAATTTTTTTTTTTTTTTTATCTCTTTTTTTCCGGGTCGTAAGACCGATATGGATCGAAGGAGGAGTTATTTTCTATATGATTTTAATGATTTATACCGCTTCTTATATTTTTCTCCTTTTTATTTTATTTTTATTTCATCTGATCTTTTTAATTTGTTTATTCCTTTTTTTTCCTTTTTTTTCCTTTTTTTTTTTTTTTTTTTTTGTTGCTTTTATTAACATCTCTCATACATTTTGGTTCTCAGTAAGACATTATTATTTATATTAAACATGATTAATTTTATAAATTAACAAGTTGCAGTTAATAAGATTAAATTTACACTGAAAAATACCTGAATCTTCATTTGTAATTCTTTTATTCGTATATCCATCGTTGGCAAGAGGTCAGCAGTAACTTAAAATATAAATTTATTATCACACAAGATAACTATCGAAACAAAAAAACTGTTACAAATTTTGCCTTATTAATACTTCGCTGAGGATTTAAAGTGGAAAATGTAAAGCTTCATTGATCCGAATAATCGAATTATTCTTCATTTTACAAACCAGCTATTCAATCGGATTAACCTGAACCCACTTATTGGCTTCAACTAACTTCTAATCCAGAGGCTTTGTTGCTGCCCTTCTAAGACAGTTGCCGACCGGAGTGACCTTTGACCTCGAGCGGGGGACGTTATCTCCGAAGAGGACGCTCGTGAACCGCCAAACACGAGCAAGTACGACTCGGGTCTCAATGGCATTAACTTTTTTTTTCTGTGTGTGTGTAAGAAAAAGGTTTTTTTATTGTTTTTTTTACATATTTCATTCCGAGAGAGAAAGTCAGTAGTAGAATGTCTGTTTTTATATATAATTAATTTTTATTCTATAAATATTTGTGCATTACAATTTTTTCTTCATTTGCTATTATATTAGCCGTATATTTCTCCTTGGCAAGAAATCAATAGCAGAATGTGTATGTAAACATTTTTGCATTGAAATTTTACTTAAGTTCAGGTAATTACCAAAATGGTTTCATCTAGTACTAAAGGGAATGACAATTTGTGTAAAAACTATTATAGAACTTTGACAAGAAAATAACTCTCTCTCTCTCTCTCTACTATTTCGCGTTTTTCTCTCTCTTTCTCTCTCTCTCTTTACTATATGGAAAATGGCAAGCGAAAACTTTTAAATAATTCTGATCATTTAAAGCATTCCTCACATCCCATTACTTATTTTATCATATATTTATTGATTCTATTTTAAAATAAATACGAACATAGATACAGTTCGCAATAAGGATGAAAATACTAGGAAGTAAACCAAAGGTGTTTTTCTTTTTATATATATTTTTTTTCTTATTCATTTTTTATATATATTTAAGCTTAACTTAACAATCTGGTAATCTTAAATCAAATTTCTCTATCAGAGAAATAAATTATATCAATTTTAACAAAAGGAAAAAAAATAAAACTACTTGTCTATAAGTTGACATTTTCATATAAACAGAAATAAGAAGCAATGATATATATATATATATATATATATATATATATATATATATATATATATATATATATATATATATATATTTAAAAAAACAAAAAATGAATAAACGAAATAATAATATTGAATAGATAGATAAAAAAAAAAACAGAATAAAAGCTAAAAAAGTATATATATATCTATATATATACATATTTATATACCATATATATATAAATATATATATATATATATAATATAAAATATATATATATATATATATATAATATATATATATATATATATATATAATATATATATATATATATATAATATATATATATATATTATATAGGGTATATAAATATGTATATATATAGATATATATATACTTTTTTAGCTTTTATCTGTTTTTTTTTTTATCTATCTATTCAATATTATTATTTCGTTTATTCATTTTTTTTGTTTTTTTAAATATATATATATATATATATATATATATATATATATATATATATATATATATATATATAATATATATATATATATATATATATATATATATATATATATATATATATATATATATATGTGTGTGTGTAAAGTATAAAAGAAAACGTGTTAAATGATGAAATTCAAAAAAATAAAAATCAAGACTGACGACTTCACCAATCCATGGTACTCCAGAGACCTAGCAAAGTTAAACACGTGTAAGATAAGGATGGTAATAAGGATGATAATAACAGTAGTTATATTGAGGATGAAGAATATGAAATGTAAAAGTATTGATTATGATAAAATAATAACAAATATCATTTTCGATATTTTTTTTATATCATTATTGATAATGTTAAACAAAATTAATTTTGTAATCATCAATAATGATTAGGCTTAAGATTACATGAAAGATTATTAGGGAAAGAAAAAGCATGAAGAATATCCCCTCTTGTTATCTCTCATTTTCTTTCATTTCCTCTTCTCAATTTCCTTTTATCTCCCTCTTCCTGTCTATCTTCCTCTCTCCGTGTCTTCCATCTGGATGTTTTGCCCCCCCCCCCCCCCCATCCCTTTATCCCTGGCAGCCCTTCTTTTTCTCCTCACTCTTTTTCTCTCTGAACTTTCTCTTTCTTACGTCGTCTATTTCTCTCTCTTTACTTTCTTTCCTTTAATCTCTTTCTCTTTTCTTATCCTTTTGCTTTCTCTCTCTCTCTCTCTCTATTTATTAATTCCCTGAATGTTATTTACCTTTATCAACACATTATCAATCTGATATATTTTTATATATTATTGTTCGTTCCTATCCATGTTGTTATCATCGTTATCCTTAAAACATTTTTTTTTTTTAATTATTATTATTATTACTAGAATCCTTACATTTGTCTTCATCAAATTTATCATCAATATTGCTACAACTGTTATTGCCATTTCCTTTACTGATGTTATCATAATAATTCACGTTGCTATTTTTTTCGTTTTTTTTTTTTTCATATACCCAAAAAAGAATTCCGGGTCGTAAGATTGATATGAATCAATAGAGGAGTTATTTTCTATATCATTTTTTATCATTTATACCGTTTCTTATATTTTCTCCTTTTTCATTTTATTTTTATCTTACATTATCGTATTTATTCATTTATTCTTATTTGTTTACTTTTATTAACATCTCTCTTGTATTGCGGTTATCTGTAAAACGTTATTATTTATATTAAACAGTATTAATCTTATACATTAACAAGCAGTAGTTATTATGATTAAGTTTACACTGAAAAATACCGGGATTTTCATTAGTAGTTCTTTTATACGTATCTCCATCTTTGGCAAGAGGTCAGCAGTAACTCAAAATGTATATCTATTACCACACAAAGTAACTGTAAGATTAACCAAGTTCAGTTCAGAGAGATTTGCGAAGGCTTTCCTTCGCCCGGGCTATATGCACGAGGCGGCCCGGCGATTAACCAAGATTATAAATTTTCTCTTATTAATACTTCACTGAAGATTTAAAGTGGAAAATGTTAAGCTTCATTGATCCGAATCATCGAATTATTCTTCATTTTACAAACCAGCTATTCAATCGGACTAACCTGAACCCACTTATTGCCTTCAACTAACTTCTAATCCAGAGGCTTTGTTGCTGCCCTTCTAAGACAGTTGCCGACCGGAGTGACCTTTGACCTCGAGCGGGGGACGTTATCTCCGAAGAGGACGCTCATGACCCGCTAAACACGAGCAAGTGCGAACACCTATTAACTTATCCTGAGGAAAGACTTGACTTGTTATACTTGTTATCATGTTTATATTATATATTATTTATATTATATTATATATATATATATTTATAATTATAAATATCATATACTTATTTATATTTATATATATTATATATACATTTATATATATATATATATATTTATTTATATTATATATATTATATATATATATATATATATATATATATATATATTTATATTATATATCATTGATTATATTGATAAGCTTTTTTTTTATTTATCTTTTTTTTTCCGGGTCGTAAGACCGATATGGATCAATAGAGGTATTATTTTCTATATAAATTTTATCATTTATACCGCTTCATATATTTTTCTCCTTTTATTTTATTTTTATTTCATCTTATCTTTTTTATTTATTTATTCCTTTTTTTTCTTTTTTCTTTTTTTCTTTTATTAACATGTCTCATATATTTTGGTTATTTGTAAAACGTTATTATTTATATTAAACATGATTAATTTTATACATTAACAAGTTGTAGTTATTATGATTAAGTTTACACTGAAAAATACCGGTATCTTTATTTGTAGTTCTTTTATACGTATATCCAACCTTTACAACAGGTCAGCAGTATGTCTAAATATATACGTATTATCACACAAATTATCTATCATTATTAGAAGTATTATAAATTTTAGCTTAATTATACTTCACTGAGGATTTAAAATGGAAAATGTAAAGCTTCATTGATCCGAATAATCGAATTATTCTTCATTTTACAAACCAGCTATTCAATCGGACTAACCTGAACCCACTTATTGCCTTCAAGTAACTTCTAATCCAGAGGCTTTGTTGTTGTCTTTCTACGATTTCTACGATATCACAATTATGCATGTTGCTTTTTTATTATTATTCATTTATTCCTTTTTCCGGGTCTTAAGAATGATATGGATCAATAGAGGAGTTATTCTTTTTATATTATATTTTTCTTCTTTATTTTCTATTACTACTTATTATATTTTTGTATGTTTTTTCTTTCTTTTTCTTTTTCTTTTTTTTTGCTTCTATTAACATCTTTCCTGCATTTTTGGTTATCTGAAAACATTATTATTGATATCAAACACGATTAATCTTATACAATAACAAGTTGCAGTTATTATGATTAAGTTTACAATGGAAAATACCTATATCTTCATTTGTAATTCTTTTATATGTATATCATCTTTTAGCAAGAGGTCTTCAGTAGATTAAAGGATATATTAATTATCATAAATTTACAAAGTAATTCTGAGAAATGAATTTTGTTAATATATTATTAAGGATTAAAATTGAAAAGTATATATTTCGTAAACTCTGATTAAAGGCCTTTGAAATGTGGTGCCTTAGAAGAATGATGAGAATTCCATGAACTGAGAGAGTATCAAATGAGGAAGTCATGAGAAGAGCAGGAGCGAGACGAGAAATTATAAGTGAAATAACGAAAAGACAGATGCAATTTATTGGACACGTGATACGTGCGAAAAAAAAGGAATATGATTGTATGACGGAAAAGATCAAAGGAAAGAGAGCAAGAGGAAGAAAGAAGTTCATAGAATACTCGGTAGAACGAATAGGAAGAGGATTGAGAGTTGTGGATGTTCTTAGAATGATGAAAGACCGGAAAGAATGGCGGCCCATGATCGCTAACGTCATTTTTTGTTGGATTTTTTGTTCTTTGTTGGATTTATTGGCTATCAACCAGCGGCACATGCCAAGGTCATTAAGCCAATGGTTCCGTTTTATCTCATCAATCTATAGGTTATAAAGTTTTGTCTCCTTTAGAAAAGTGATTACTTTACTGATAATTTTTTCATTATCTGATAAGCCAACGTCATAAGACAGGCACTTCAGTTGTAGTAGTAAATTAAAAGCAAATATTTTGAGTAGAAAAAAAAATAATAAAAAACAAACAGGAAGCGCCGGGGAATAGTTTCAGTAATCTGAATATTTGAATTATTTTTGGGATTTTACAAACCTGAACCCACTTATTGGCTTCAACTAACTAATCCAGAGGCTTTGTTGCTGCCCTTCTAAGACAGTTGCCGACCGGATTGACCTTTGACCTCGAGCGGGGGACCTTATCTCCGAAGAGGACGCTCGTGAACCGCCAAACACGAGCAAGTGCGAACACCTGTTAACTTATCCCGAGGAAAGACTTCACTTGTTATATTGATTATTATTTTTATATTATATATTATTTATATTATATATTATTCATAATTATATATATTATATACATATTTATATTATATATATCATATACATATTTATATTACAATGATATATATACATTTATATTATATATCATTGATTATATTGATAACAAGTTTTTTTTCATTTATCTATTTTTTTTTTCCGGGTCGTAAGACCGATATGGATCAATAGAGGAGTTATTTTCTATATCATTTTTATCATTTTCCCGCTCCTTATATTTTTCTCCTTTTTATTTTATTTTTATTTCATCTTATCCTTTTTATTTATTTATTCCTTTTTTTTCTTTTTGTTCTTTTTTTGCTTTTATTAACATCTCTCATACATTTTGGTTATCTGTAAAACGTTATTATTTATATTAAACTTGATTAATTTTATACATTAACAAGTTGCAGTTATTATGATTAAGTTTACACTGAAATTTACCTTTATCTTCATTTGTAGTTCTTTTATATGTATATCCATCTTTAGCAACATGTCATCAGTAAGTCAAAATATATATTTATTATCACGCAAGATAACTATGACGCTTGGAAATTCTATAAATTTTAGCTTATTAATACTTCACTGAGGATTTAAAGTGGAAAATGTAAAGCTTCATTGATCCGAATAATCGAATTATTCTTCACTTTACAAACCAGCTATTCAATCGGACTAACCTGAACCCACTTACCCACTTCAACTAACTTCTAATCCAGAGGCTTTGTTGTTGTCTTTCTACGATTTCTACGATATCACAATTATGCACGTTGCTTTTTTTATTATTCATTTATTCCTTTTCTGGTCTTAAGAATCATATGGATCGATAGAGGAGTTATTCTTTATATTATATTTTTCTTCTTTATTTCTTAATTTTTTTTTTTTTTTTATTATTATTTTTTTTTTTTTGCTTCTATTAACATCTTTCATGCATTTTGGTTATCTGAAAACATTATCATTGATATCAAACACGATTAGTTTTATACAATAACAAGTTGCAGTTATTATGATTAGGTTTGTAATGGAAAATAGTTATACCTTCATTTGTAGTTCTTTTAAACGTATATCAGCATTTAGGAAAAGATCATCAGTAGATTAAAATATATATTAATTATCACAATTTTCCTTACACTTAAAGATTTGTTAAATATTTCTTTTAAATATATTATTAAAGAATAAAATAGAAAAGAATATATTTTGGAAACTCTGATTAAAAGCAAATATTTTGAGTAGAAAAAAAAATATAAAAATGAAACAGGAAGCGCCGGGGAATACTTTCAGTAATCTGAATATTTGAATTATTTTGGGGATTTTACAAACCGGACTAACCTGAACCCACTTATTGGCTTCAACTAACTTCTAATCCAGAGGCTTTGTTGCTGCCCTTCTAAGACAGTTGCCGACCGGAGTGACCTTTGACCTCGAGCGGGGGACGTTATCTCCGAAGAGGACGCTCGTGAACCGCCAAACACGAGCAAGTACGACTCGGGTCTCAATACCTTTTTCTTCTTTTTTGTGTCAGAATATTTTTTTTTACAATGTTATTTGCATATTTCATTCCGTCAGTAGTAGAAAGTAGTCAGTAGTAGAAAGTCTATATCTTTATAAATACTTAATCTTTATTCTATAAACATTTTTGCTTTATATTTTTTCTCCATTTGCTATTATATTAGACGTATATTTCTCCTTGGCAAGAAATCAATAGCAGAATGTGTATATAAACATTTTTGCATTGAAATTTCACTTAAATTCAGTCAACTACCATTTCATCTAGTACCAAAGGGAATTACAATTTGTGTAAAATCTATTATAGAACTTTGACAAGAAACTCACTCTCTCTCTCTACTAGTTTGCGTTTTTTGTTTTTTGTTTGTTTGTTTGTTTGTTTTCTCATTTTTTTCTATATGGAAAATGGTAAGCGGGTTCAGATGTGCCAATTTGGTAAATGTTTTGAAAAATGAAAAAAAACTTATTAATTCTGATCATTTAAAGCCTTCCTAACGTCCCATTACTTTTTTTATTCATATATTTTATTTTTATTGATTCTATTTTAAAATAAATACGAACATAGATACAGTTCGCAATAAGAGTGAAAATACTCGGAAGTAACCATTTTTTTATTTTTTTCCTTTTATTTTTTTTCTTTTATTTTTTTCGTAAATTCAAGCTTAACTTAACAAACGTAATTTTAAATCGAATTTCTCTATCAGAG
Source organism: Penaeus japonicus (assembly GCF_977035675.1). Classification (NCBI taxonomy): domain Eukaryota; kingdom Metazoa; phylum Arthropoda; class Malacostraca; order Decapoda; family Penaeidae; genus Penaeus; species Penaeus japonicus. Next base: position 28,104,631 of record NW_028234412.1, read on the forward strand.
TAATAAACTACATAATCTTAACAAAAGTGAAAAATAAAACTAGTCGTCTATTAGTTGACATTTTCATATAAACAGAAACAAGAAACAGTGATATATATATATATATATATATATATATATATATATATATATATATATATATATATATATATATATATATATTTATTTATTTATTTATATATATATATCCTTTTTTACCAGATAACCAAAATGATTAGATTTAAATTAAATGAATAAAATTACGGAAAATTTGGTAATAAAGTTGAAAGGTAAAAAGAAACGATAAAATGACAAAAATGATATAAAGAATGACTCCTCTATCAGTCCATATTATTTTTAAGACATAAAGAAAATAATGATAATAGGTAGATAAATAAAACTATAGATAAACGCTAAAAAGAAAATATATTTAAGAAAAAACGTGTTAAATGATGACATTAAAATAAAAATAATGATAATAAAATCAAGACTGACGACTTCACCAATCCATGGGACTCCAGAGACCTAGCAAAGTGTAAGATAAGGATAATGATAAGGATGGTAATGACAGTTGTAATATTGGAGATAAAGAATATGAATGTAAGAATATTGATTATAATAAAATAATAACAATAATAGTAAAATGGTGATATTGCTAACAGTAACAACAACAAACTATTTTAGTCTAAAATCAAATAGATAAACAAAATTAGAAAAAAAAATAGACAAAAATAAAAATAGTAAAAGAGCGAAAGAATAATGAAAATAGATAACGAAAAATAAGAAAGAAAGACTACACTGAAACATTTTTTAGAAAACGTGTTTGAAAGAAATTTCGACAATTTTCCTTCTCATGAAAAGGTTTATTAGAGTTGGTGAAGCTTAACCCTAAAGGTACTCTGTGTTGGTGGAATTAATATATAGAGAGATAGAGGTAGGAAGTACGTGGAGGGGAAGAAAGAGAGAGAGAGAGAAAGAAGGAGAAAGAGAGAGAGCATTGATTGAGAGGGAGAGAGAGAGAAAGAAGGAGAAAGAGACAGAGAAAGAGAGAGAATACGGAGACAGAGAAAGATAAGGGGGGAGGGGGTACAAACATATAATGGAAGACACGGAGGAAAAATGAGAGAGGAAAAGGTAAATAAAGAACAGAGAGAAAGCAAGCATGGATGGAATTCTTGTTTTTTTTTTTTCCAATAACATTTTATGTGGCTATAACTCGAACCATTAATACAGGTTTCTAATAGTTTAAGATATTTTATAATTCTCTTTAATAATACATGAAACCGTATTGATGATTAATTGAAATTTAGTTTAGCTCTTTTCAAATACTGTAAATGTAAACGCAAAAATTTATGCATTAACGTACTCCTTCTTGACGGGAAAAATACGTATCTTAGAGAATTGCAGAATAAAAAAAAATGTATTTATCAATATATATATTTTTTTTGTCAGTCAATATATGTTTTCAATCACATGGTCAATAACGTTTAATTCAGTTAATAACATAGACAATAAAGAAATTATCTGTGTTTGTGTTCAAGTATCTTTAACTACAGTATATAAATATATAAAGATACTACTGATGACCTCACAAGGAAGAAAATATGTAGAGAAAAAAAAATACAGCCTTGAAGTAAATCATAATTAATAGTTAATGCCGTTGATTCTCACATTATTCATTCTGATTAATATGAATAACGATAATTCAAATATCTAAATCATTCAACTGATTTAATAAAGAAATTTGAAAAATAACAGAACAATCAGATAATAATTCGTAATCAATGTAGGAGTTATAAAGAAAAAAAAATAAACGTAAGAAAAGGATTTCTTTGAGAATTGTATTCCTTGAGGTTTTCTTTTCCGCTTTTATAGATATTATTTTGGAAAAAGATAACGAATAACGTTATTTAGAATTTAGCTAAAACAAAGTTATTTAGGTAGAACAAAGTTGTCTTGAAATTATTTCGAACTTATTGTTTATATTTGTTATTTCTTCATTCACATAATTTTTTTTTTTTTTATGTTTAGCAAACTTTGAATTGAAATATTAATTGTAGTCTTTTAATAATTATTATTACAACGTCTAACTATCTTCTTCTTTTTTTAATATATAACTTTACGCAGTTACTTAAATGTTATTTTTTTGTGTGAGAATAAGATAATGTTAAGCCAGATTTGCGGAGCAGATGCTTCGCTGAGTTTGCATGCACTAAGGCGAGTGCTGAGTGCTGAGTGCTGAGAGTGTGCCAACTTGTCTGAGTTTCGCCCATACCCACCGTGGTGCCCAGCCGCAGCAGTGACCACAACTGTATTGAAACAAGTTCTTTTATTCTATTTAAAAAAAAATAAAAAAAGGAAAACGACTATAATTTCATAAAGATAGCTAACGAAAGATAGGAAAGAAAGACTAAACTCAAGTTACAATTAACTTTCAAAATAAGAAAATAATTTTGAGAGTAAGTGGAGCCTCACGCTAAATGTAAATGAGGTAAATGACATTCAAGGAATTGAAATATAGAGAGATGAAGATAGACAGTAATGGGAGGCAGAGAGAAAGAGAGAGAGAGCAAGTGAAAGAGAGAGAGAGAGAGAGCAAGTGAGAGACAGAGAGAAAGCGAAAGCAAGAAAGAGAAGAAGAAGAAGAAGAAGAAAACAGAAGTGCAGATATCGAGTAAAATATGGGTCAAAACATTCAGATGGAAGAAAGGAAGGGAGGAGGAAGAGAGAGAGGAAAAGGCATATAAAAGACGAAAGAGAGAAAGACGACGAGAGAGAAAACAAACAAAGATCACTTTTTTTTTTTCTTCCCAAAAAATCTAATATTAGATGAAACCGTATTGATATTAGATTAAAATTGAATCACGCGATATTCCAAAAATGTAATATCTTTATATAAACATGGTTATATATTCACATGCTGCTGTTGACCTTTTGCCAATGAAAGATATACGTCTAGAAGAATTGCGAAATAAGAAAATCATATTTTACAATACTCAAATAATAATTAAAAAGTTATATAATGCGGCCATGTTTTTACAGGTCCCTTTTGTCTCCCTCAACTTTTCCCTCCAATTCTCAATCTCATTCTCTCTCGCTCTCTCTTTCTCTATCTATCTATCTGTCTACTTCTCTTTCTGTCTATCTATCTATCTATCTTTTCCTCCTTCCCTCTCTCACTCTTTCTTTCTCTCACTCTTTCTCTCTCTCTCTCTTTCTCTCTCTCCCTCTACCTCTCACTCTCTCCCTCTTTTTCTCTCTCCCTCTCCCTCTCTCCCTTACCCTCTCTCCCTCTCCCTCTCTCCCTCTCCCTCTCTCCCTCTTTCTCTCTCTTCCTCTCCCTCTCTCCCTCACCTTCTCTCCCTCTCCCTCTCCCTCTCTCCTTCACCCTCTCTCCCTCTCCTTCTCCCTATCTCCCTCTCCCTCTCTCTCCCTCTGTACCCCAAACACACAAAGACATAAATGTTCTATCGTTTCCAAAGAAACATATTTTGCAAGAAATGTTTGGTTGCATGAAACATTTTGAGGGGAAGTCTAAAAAAACACACTGATGTTTATGCTTTTTAATTTTGCAAGATTTTATGAGCATAATAACACTTACTGTAACGCATTCAGTCGTTATGTAACTCTATCTTTACTTGTAGTGTTGAAATGATATTGAGAAAATATGTATCTTGCATACACTAGCTGTGTATATAGTGAAGAGAAATGGAAGAGAATTAAAAAAACATTTCATATCCTTATTGTTGTCAGTATTGTTATTATTATGATTATTACTGTCTTTGTTATCATCATCATGATTAGTATCACTATTACCTTCATTATCGTCGATAAAAAGATTATTATCATCATCATCATTATTGTTATCATTATTGTTATTACCATTATTGCTATTATCATTTTCGTTATTATTGCTATTATTATTATCATCATTATTATTATTGTTATTTTATTGTTATCATTATCATTACAATCATCATTTTTTTAATTATATTTTTTTTCTGCCCTTATCCCTATCATTATCATCATTATGGTTATTGTTATAAGCCTCATATACCATCATCTTTATTATCATCAGTATTATCTTTATCATCATGATTATTAATATTGCCGTCATAATTGTAGTTGTTATTCTCATTATTGCTGTCATCATCATTAATATGATTAATTTTGAAATTATCATTATCATTATCCTTTATCATTATTATGCTCATCATCATCACCACCATTATTATTGCTATAATCGTATCGTTCTTTTTCTTGTTATTATTACTTTTATTATCATAACCATTAATATTATCACTATTATTATTATTACCCAAAGGAATTGTGTTCGGATTGTAATTATGTTTTTTTTTTTTTTTTTTAATGATTGGGTTTCTCTCTCTCTCTCTCTCTCTCTCTCTTTGTGTGTATTACTGTTATCAATGTTTGTTCAGTAATATTTTTTTTGGAAATTATTAATCCTTAAGTGTTCTTAAGTCTTCATATATATTGCTGTCATTATACCGTTCCATAAATATGAAAGATATAATTGTTGTTTTTTATTTCACCGTAACATATAATCGCTGCTATTTTCATCGTCTTAAAGGTATATTTTCATATTTTTTTTTTTTTTAGAATCATTGCCTTTTTTATCCTTGTTGTGTAAATATATATTGATTTATATGATCACTCATTGCTAGCTTCAATATCATTCTTACATGTAGTGTTAGGATCTTTCATAGTTTCAAATATGATGCACACACACGAGCGCACGCACGCACACACACACGCACACATATACACACACACAACTTGTATATATGTCATCCAGGATATTTTTGTTTATAGGAAGCAACATACATTTTCTAATAATTGTAATTGAGAAAATGGTGAATAATAATAATAAAAAGTAATGCAGAAAACAGAACGTACAAGAAGAAACAATAGAAGAGAGGAGAATGGAGAAGAAAATGAAAGAAAATGCTGCGTTGTTCCTAATGATAATGCAATAAATTTCTTAGATGTAATGCAGTAAAAAATAGATTATTATGTGTTACGTTGCAAATAATTAATATGCAAATAATAACCCTTTCTGGCGACTGTACAAAGAGAATTAGGTAATTGAATTTCACGTTTGGAATATAACAAAGGACATGTTCGCTTTTGGTGATCCCATACACAGGGGAAAAATATCAATTATACATATATATATATATATATTTACAGTGTGTATATATATATATATATATATATATATATATATATATATATATATATATATATATATATATACAGTGTGTATATATATATATATATATATATATATATATATATATATATATATATATATATATATATATATATATATGTATGTGTGTGTGTGTGTGTGTGTGTATATATAAATATATATATATATATATATATATATATATATATATATATATTATATATATATATATATATATATCATAGTATCAGCGATAAATCACCAGCCTATTCTACTTGTCATGCAAACGATCTGTCGAATTTCATGCTTTACACCTTGTCTCATTCAAGGAGTCAGAATGAGCCAGAGCCTCTAAGACAACGAGGATTGCAAATATCAGAAGAGAACTTACCCTCCCTTCTATCCACAAAAGAATACCACATCAACGCCACATCTGATTGGTAAGCAATTACGGAACCTTTATATCTTAAAGAGTTCCAAAGGAAACCTAAACATAAATTAGTAAACTCAACCTTAAATGACAACATGGATTTGTATCTTAATCCATGGATAAAAGTAACATATAGATGCATAAGCCAGTTAGAAATACCCATAGGTAAGTTCCGACATGGTCATTGAGGAACTTGCTATATGCGGTATATAAGTGCTTAAGGTCGGTGAGAAATTTGTTGCATGCAATATTTAGGCTCCCAAGGTCAGCGAGGAACTTGATGCACCTAAAGACACAAATATGATTGCGATTCGGAAGGGAACTATCATCACTTAACGTTAGCGAGGAAGTTCGAAGTGCGTGGACCTCGTCCGCTGCGCGGCCCCAATTCCGCGGAAATGCGTAATACATTAAATTGAAAAGTGCAACCCCTAAACGTTATCAGATCAAGCTGATTTTTTTTCACATTTCATTTTTATGATATATGGAGCCTATTTTTGTACAGTCACAATGACATTTCAAAAGTTGTAATTATTGAAATACCCTACGGCCTAATCCAGCATAGATAATGTCGGCACTGAGCGGTTATTTTTTATTCAAATGTACCTAAAAAATGTGTGGGAATCAAGAGTCAGTAGTCCAATACTTGATATGTTAAGCATATGTAATTAGGGAAGCATGAAAAAAACATATTCTCAACAACTATTCACACTATATACAAATGTAACTTTCAAAAGTCATTTGAATGTCGCTCCAGCATTACCCATAAGTCAGTGCGTGAGAGGCAGTCTCTCCATGTTGTCCTCTTGTAAACACCTTGTCAAGTTTTGTGTAATAAACCTGCTGGCTAATCCTCATCTTTACATATCCAACGTATGCATAAGGAACATATACAAAAAGGACATTGGTTCCAATGCTATAGCTGAGCAGTACGAACTTAAAATTATTATCAAGTATTTGGAAAATCTCAACAGTGTGTCTCTATATGCATATATATGCATGCTACATTAATGGATTCTTATAGCGCAGAGCAGGGTGCGCTTGTGTCGTATTTAAAAGCATTATTTTGCCTCATCAAGTTTACAGGAGGAAACATGACTGGACGAGCGTTACACGAGCTGAGTAGGCAGGGACTCTCATGGCCACACAAACTCTTTTAAATCAAGGTTCAGGCGTCAGTTTCCGTATCTCAAAGAGTGCTATCCCAGCTTTGCACACTCTCGATAGAAAGAAAGATTGTAAATTATATCAGAATAGACGTACATCACACAAAAGAACGGGCTCTATTATACATTTTAAGTGGATACCAACGCATGTTGGAATCATAAAGCATGGATATGTATGTTGTTATGTGATATGTGATAAACAAAGTGTGGATATGGACCTTGGAATACCTCTTGCTAGAATTTCGCACATAATTAGAACCCCCAACAAGGAGAACCTGATTAACCTGATAAACTCTCAAAGACCTGAAATCTGCAGCAGAAAGGATTATGACCAATTTTCGCAGAATTAATTTGTCTTTGGATCATATAGGTTAAGAACAAAACAATGTGATGCTTTGACTGCATGAATTAGACTTAGATACAGACTATGCTGACAGTTCAGTGCAACATGCCATGTGGAAGATACTAAGTATAAACTTTGCAATGAAGAATACATTATATCTTAGAGTACCACGTAAAACATCCTATGAGAACACCTAGCATGAGGTACGCGCATCTATGTAACTCTTTCACATCTGATATACTAGAAGATACACTTACACTACATCCTAAATTCGGAATACAATATCATAAGAAACCCATAAATCAGTGCAACATTTCATGCCCACGCCCTAGCACACCCCTTGGGTATCAAATAAAATAGATGAAAATTTAGGTAATTGTATGATTGTATTCTTCGGTTTCACTCGATATTCTATTTGTAATCACGTTAAGATCTAAATTTGTAAAGAACCACGGTGTTATATTGCCTGTGCATTTAGCTAGAAAGGAAGAAGAAACTAAACTAAATCACGATAAAACAGAAGGAGAAACTGTTTTACAAGAAAAAAGCATTACGAAAATGAATCTCAATTAAACAAATAAGTTCATGAGTTAACTGTTCTTTCGTGAAGTCATCGAAGTTTATAGGCCTATGACGTCATCGAAGCTTATAGACCTATGACGTCATCGAAGTTTATAGACCTATGACGTCATCGAAGTTTATAGACCTATGACGTCGACGAAGTTTATAGACCTATGACGTCATCACTGGTCCGCTTAGAGTGTCAAGTCTGGATGATTCATGACCAGGATTCATGCTTCTTCATTCTCACACTTTCCTTGTGTAATAATAATAAATAATAATTATAAGTAAAATAATAATAATGAATGATAATGATAAATAAAATAATAATAATAAATAATAATGATCAATAAAATAATAATGATCAATGAAATAATAATATAAATAATAATGATAATAAATGTGGATAAAAGGTAGGGAGAATATCAGTGATAATGACAGTGATGATAACAAAAAGGGTGATGATAAAAGAATAATGAGAATA
>NW_028234412.1:28120305-28125305 GCF_977035675.1 Penaeus japonicus
GAGGACGCTCGTGAACCGCCAAACACGAGCAAGTGCGAACACCTGTTAATTTATCCCGAGGAAAGACTTGTCTTGTTATATTGATTATCATTTTTATATTATATATTATTTATATTATATATATATATATATATATATATATATATATATATATATATATTTATAATTATAAATATCATATACATATTTATATTTATATATATTATATATACATTAATATATATATATATATATATATATATATATATATATATATATATATATATATATTCATTTATATTATATATCATTGATTATATTGATAAGCTTTTTTTTTTATTTATCTTTTTTTTCCGGGTCGTACGACCGATATGGATCAATAGAGGAGTTATTTTCTTTATCACTTTTATCATTTATACCGCTTCTTATATTTTTCTCCTTTTTATTTCATTTTTATTTCATCTTATCTTTTTTATTTATTTATTCCTTTTTTTTTTTTTTTGCTTTTATTAACAACTCGTATACATTTTGGTTATCAGTAAAACGTTATTATTTATAATAAACATGATTGACTTTATACATTAACAAGTTGCAGTTATTAAGATTAAGTTTACACTGAAAAATACCTGTATCTTCATTTGTAGTTCTTTTATACGTATATCCAACCTTTACAACAGGTCAGCAGTATGTCTAAATATATATGTATTATCACACAATCTAACTACCATAGGAATTATTTTAAAAATTTTAGCTCATTTATACTTCACTGAGGATTTAAAGTGGAAAATGTAAAGCTTCATTGATCCGAATCATCGAATTATTCTTCATTTTACAAACCAGCTATTCAATCGGACTAACCTGAACCCACTTATTGCCTTCAAGTAACTTCTATTCCAGAGGCTTTGTTGTTGTCTTTCTACGATTTCTACGATATCAGAATTATGCACGTTGCTTTTTTATTATTATTCATTTATTCCTTTTTCCGGGTCTTAAGAATTATATGGATTGATAGAGCAGTTTTCTTTATATTATGTGTTTATTCTTTATTTTCTATTATTTTTAATCTATTTTTTCTTTTATTTATTTTTTTCTTTTATTAACAACTTTCATGAATTTTGGTTATCTGTAAAACACTATGATTGATATCAAACACGATTAATTTTATACATTAACAAGTTCCAGTTATTATGATTAAGTTTGCAATGGAAAATACCTATATCTTAATTTGTAGTTTTTTAAAACCTATATCAGCCTTTAACAAGAGGTCATCAGTAGATTAAAACATATATTAATTATCACATTTTTCCTTACATGCTTCACTTCTCAAACAAATTTGTTAATATATTATTAAAGATTAAAATTAAAAAGTATATATTTTGGAAACTGATTAAAAACAAATATTTTGAGTAGAAAAAAATAATAAAAACTAAACAGGAAGCGCCGGGGAATAGTTCCAGTAATCTGAATATTTGAATTATTTTGGGGATTTTACAAACCGGACTAACCTGAACCCACTTATTGCCTTCAACTAACTTCTAATCCAGAGGCTTTGTTGCTGCCCTTCTAAGACAGTTGCCGACCGGAGTGACCTTTGACCTTGACTGGGGACGTTACCGCCAAACACGAGCAAGTACGACTCTGGTCTCAATGGCATTAACTTTTTTTTTCTGTGTGTGTGTAAGAAAAAGGTTTTTTTATTGTTTTATTTTTACATATTTCATTCCGAGAGAGAAAGTCAGTAGTAGAATGTCTGTTTTTATATATAATTAATTTTTATTCTATAAATATTTGTGCATTATATTTTTTTCTCTATTTACTATTATATTAGCCGTATATTTCTCCTTGGCAAGAAATCCATAGCAGAATGTGTATGTAAACATTTTTGCATTGAAATTTCACTTAAGTTCAGGTAATTACCAAAATGGTTTCATCTAGTACTAAAGGGAATTACAATTTGTGTAAAAACTATTATAGAACTTTGACAAGAAAATAACTCTCTCTCTCTCTCTACTATTTCGCGTTTTTCTCTCTCTTTCTCTCTCTCTATTTTCTATATGGAAAATGGCAAGCGAAAACTTTTAAATAATTCTGATCATTTAAAGCATTCCTCACATCCCATTACTTATTTTATCATATATTTATTGATTCTATTTTAAAATAAATACGAACATAGATACAGTTCGCAATAAGGATGAAAATACTTGGAAGTAAACCAAAGGTGTTTTTCTTTTTATATATATTTTTTTTTCTTATTCATTTTTTATATATATTTAAGCTTAACTTAACAATCTGGTAATCTTAAATCAAATTTCTTTATCAGAGGAATAAATTATATCAATTTTAACAAAAGGAAAAAAAATAAAACTACTTGTCTATAAGTTGACATTTTCATATAAACATAAATAAGAAGCAATGATATATATATATATATATATATATATATATATATATATATATATATATATATATATATATATATATATATATTTAAAAAAACAAAAAATTAATAAACGAAATAATAATATTGAATAGATAGATAAAAAAAAAAACATAAAAGCTAAAAAAGTATATATATATCTATATATATACATATTTATATATATACCATATATATATATATATATATATATATATATATATATATATATATATATATATATATATATATATATATATATATATATATATATGTAAAGTATAAAAGAAACGTGTTAAATGATGAAATTCAAGAAAATAAAAATCAAGACTGACGACTTCACCAATCCATGGTACTCCAGAGACCTAGCAAAGTTAAACACGTGTAAGATAAGGATGGTAAAAAGGATGTTAATAACAGTAGTTATATTGAGGATAAAGAATATGAAATGTAAAAGTATTGATTATGATCATATAATAACAAATATCATTTTCGATATTTTTTTATATCATTATTGATAATGTTAAACAAAATTAATTTTGTAATCATCAATAATGATTAGGCTTAAGATTACATGAAAGATTATTAGGGGGAAAAAAAGCATGAAGAATATCCCCTCTTGTTATCTCTCATTTTCTTTCATTTCATCTTCTCAATTTCCTTTTATCTCCCTCTTCCTGTCTATCTTCCTCTCTCCGTGTCTTCCATCTGGATGTTTTGACCCCCCCCCCCCCCATCCCTTTATCCCTGGCAGCCCTTCTTTTTCTCCTCACTCTTTTTCTCTCTGAACTTTCTCTTTCTTACGTCGTCTATTTCTCTCTTTTTACTTTCTTTCCTTTAATCTCTTTCTCTTTTCTTATCCTTTCCCTTTCTCTCTCTCTCTCTCTCTCTCTCTCTATATATATATATATATATATATATATATATATATATAGATAGATAGATAGATAGATAGATAGATAGATAGATAGATAGATAGATAGATATAGATATATATATCTGTGTCTTTTTTTCTCTCTCTCTCTATTTATCTATCTATTTATTAATTCCCTGAATGTCATTTACTTTTATCAACACATTATTAATCTGATATATTGTTGTGTATTATTGTTCGTTCCTATTAATGTTGTTATCATTGTTATCCTTAAAACATCTTTAAAAATATTATTAATACTTGAATCATTAAATTTGTCTTCATCATCTTTATCATCAATATTGCTACAACTGTTATTGCCATTTCCTTTACTGATGTTATCATAATTATTCACGTTGCTTTTTCTTTCTTTTTTTTTCGTGTTTATTTTTTTCATTTCTTTAAAAAAAAATCCGGGTCGTAAGACTGATATGAATCAATAGAGGAGTTATTTTCTATATCATTTTTATCATTTATACCGTTTCTTATATTTTCTCCTTCTTCATTTTGTTTTTATCTTATCTTATTTATTCATTTATTCTTATTTATTTACTATTATTAACATTTTTCTTGCATTGCGGTTATCAGTAAAACGTTATTATTTATATTAAACATTATCAATTTTATACATTAAAAAACAGTAGTTATTATGATTAAGTTTACATTGGAAAATACCTGTATCTTCATTTGTAGTTCTTTTATACGTATATCCATCTTTGGGAACAGGTCAGCAGTAAGTCATAATATATAGTTATTGTCACACAAGGTAACTATAAGAATTTTATTAATTATAAATTTTAGCTTATTAATACTTCACTGAGGATTTAAAGTGGAAAATGTAAAGCTTCATTGATCCGAATAATCGAATTATTCTTCATTTTACAAACCAGCTATTCAATCGGACTAACCTGAACCCACTTATTGCCTTCAACTAACTTCTAATCCAGAGGCTTTGTTGCTGCCCTTCTAAGACAGTTGCCGACCGGAGTGACCTTTGACCTCGAGCGGGGGACGTTATCTCCGATTCTTTTTTATTCTTTATTCTTTATTTTATTCGATATTCTTCTTTTGTGTGTGTGTGTGTAAGAAAAAATCTCTTCAATGTTTTTTGCATATTTCATTCCGAGAGAGGAGGTCAGTAGTAGAATGTCCATATCTTTATATATAATTAATCTTTATTCTATAAACATTTTTGCTTTATATTTTTTCTCCATTTGCTATAGACGTATATTTCTCCTTGGCATGAAATCAATAGCAGAATGTGTATATAAACATTTTTGCATTGAAATTTCACTTAAGTTCAGTCAATTACCATTTCATCTAGTACCAAAGGGAATTATAATTTGTGTAAAATCTATTATAGAACATTAACAAGAAACTCACTCCCTCTCTCTCTCTCTCTACTATTTTGCGGGTTTTTTTCTCTCTCTTTTTTTCTATATGGAAAATGGTAAGCGGGTTCAGATGTGCCAATTTGGGAAATGTTTTGAAAAATGAAAGAAAACTTAATAATTCTGATCATTTAAAGCATTCCTCACGTCCCATTACTTATTTTATTTATATTTTATTTTTATTGATTCTATTTTAAAATAAATACGAACATAGATAGTGTTCGCAATAAGAGTGAATATACTTGGAAGTAAACCAAAGGTGTTTCTCCTTTTTTTTTTTTTTATGATTATTATATATATA
>NW_028234412.1:28135305-28137805 GCF_977035675.1 Penaeus japonicus
GTCCTTTCATGAAGTCATCGAAGTTTATATATCTATGACGTCATCGAAATTTATAGACCTATGACGTCATCGAAGTTTATAGGCTATGACGTCATCGAAGTTTATAGGCTATGACGTCAACGAAGTTTATAGGCCTATGACGTCATCGAAGTTTATAGGCTATGACGTCATCGAAGTTTATAGGCTATGACGTCATCGAAGTTTATAGGCTATGACGTCATCGAAGTTTATAGGCCTATGACGTCATCGAAGTTTATAGGCCTATGACGTCATCGAAGTTTATAGGCTATGACGTCAACGAAGTTTATAGGCCTATGACGTCAACGAAGTTTATAGGCCTATGACGTCATCAAAGTTTATAGACCTATGGCGTCATCGAAGTTTATAGGCCTTTGACGTCATCGAAGTTTATAGGCCTTTGACGTCATCGAAGTTTATAGGCCTATGACGTCATCGAAGTTTATAGACCTATGACGTCAACGAAGTTTATAGGCCTATGACGTCATCGAAGTTTATAGGCCTATGACGTCATCAAAGTTTATAGACTTATGGCGTCATCGAAGTTTATAGGCCTTTGACGTCACTGAAGTTTATAGGCCTATGACGTCATCAAAGTTTATAGACCTATGACGTCATCACTGGTCCGCTTAGAGAATCAAAATCTGGATGATTCATGACCAGGATTCATGCTTCTTCATTCTCACACTTTCCCTGTGTAATAATAATAAATAATAATTATAAGTAAAATAATAATAACGAATAATAATTATAAACTAAATAATAATAATAAATAATAATGATAATAAATGTGGATAAAAGGTAGGGAGAATATCAGTGATAATGACAGTGATGATCACAAAAAGGGTGATGATAAAAGAATAATGAGAATAATAATAATAACAATAATAATGATAATGATGATAATGAAAAGGATAATGATATCAATGATGATAACAATAATAGCTATTATTTTAATATTCTATGATTCTAATTATGATAACGATGATGACAACCCTCTACTATGATAACAGAAATTAAATGAACAAAGGAACTAAAACAAATCTAATTAATATCATTATTTTATACTTGTTTGTCGCAGGACAGACAATTTCGTCGTCTATCATTACTATCATGCTTTCTCTTTCTCTGCTTTTCTTTCTCTCTCTCTCTTTCTCTATCTATCTCTCTATATTCATATCTTTATCTTTACCTCCTTCTCTACCCTCCCCATTTCTCTCTCTCTCTATCTATCTATTTCTCTCGGTCTCTCTCTCTCTAATGCTATCTAAATTTGTATCTATCACCTCTCCCTCCCTTATTACCCCCCCCCCCTCCCATTCTCTCTCTCTCTCTCTCTTTCTCTCTCTATCTCTCTGTATCTGTCTCTCTCTCTTCCGACCAGGATCGACCGACGTGGCACAACGGAGCTATATATATTTATTATCACACAAGATAACTATAACGAAAACGAGATTCAGTTCAGTTCAGAGAGATTTGCGAAGGCTTTCCTTCGCCCGGGCTATATGCACGAGGCGGCCCGGAGTTCTAAATTTTGCCTTATTAATACTTCACTGAGGATTTAAAGTGGAAAATGTAAAGCTTCATTGATCCGAATAATCGAATTATTCTTCATTTTACAAACCAGCTATTCAATCGGACTAACCTGAACCCACTTATTGGCTTCAACTAACTTCTAATCCAGAGGCTTTGTTGCTGCCCTTCTAAGACAGTTGCCGACCGGAGTGACCTTTGACCTCGAGCGGGGGACGTTATCTCCGAAGAGGACGCTCGTGAACCGCCAAACACGAGCAAGTGCGAACACCTGTTAACTTATCCCGAGGAAAGACTTGACTTGTTATAGTGATTATTATTTTTATATTATATATTATTTATAGTATATATATATTTATAATTATAAATATCATATACATATTCATATTTATATATATTATATATACATTTATATATATATATATTTATTTATATTATATATCATTGATCATATTGATAAGATTTTTTTTTTCATTTATCTATTTTTTTTCCGGGTCGTAAGACCGATATGGATCGATAGAGGAGTTTTCTATATCATTTTTATCATTTATACCGATTCTTATATTTTTCTCCTTTTTATTTTATTCTTATTTCATCTTATCTTTTTTATTTATTTATTCCTTTTTTTTTTCTTTTTTTTTTTGCTTTTATTAACATCTCGTATACATTTTGGTTATCAGTAAAAATGATTCATTTTATACATTAACAAGTTGCAGTTATTATGATTGAGTTTACACTGAAAAATACCTGTATCTTCATTTGTAGTTCTTTTATACGTATATCCACCTTTGGCGAAATGTCAGCAGTATTTCTAAATATATATGTATTATCACAAAAGATAACAATTATTTCAAAATGTTATAGAAATTTTGCCTTATTAATACTTCACTGACGATTTAAAGTGGAAAATGTAAAGCTCCATTGATCCGAATAATCGAATTATTCTTCA
>NW_028234412.1:28147805-28155305 GCF_977035675.1 Penaeus japonicus
CTTTGTTGGATTTATTGGCTATCAACCAGCGGCACATGCCAAGGTCATTAAGCCAATGGTTCCATTTTATCTCATCAATCTATAGAAGGTTATAAAGTTTTGTATCCTTTAGAAAAGTGATTACTTTATTGATAATTGTTTTCATTATCTGATAAGCCAACGTCATAAGACAGGCACTTCAGTAGTAGTAGTAATAGATTAAAAGCAAATATTTTGAGTAGAAAAAATAATAAAAACCAAACAGGAAGCGCCGGGGAATATTTTCAATAATTTGAATATTTGAATTATCCTGTGGATTTTACAAACCGGACTATCCTGAACCCACTTATTGGCTTCAACTAACTTCTAATCCAGAGGTTTTGTTGCTGCCCTTCTAAGACAGTTGCCGACCGGAGTGACCTTTGACCTCGAGCGGGGGACGTTATCTCCGAAGAGGACGCTCGTGAACCGCCAAACGCGAGCAAGTGCGAACACTTGTTAACTTATCCCGGGGAAAGACTTCACTTGTTATATTGATTATTTTTATATTATATATTATTTACATCATATATATATTTATATTATAAATATTACATACATATTTATATTTATATATATTATATATACATTTATATATATATATATTTATTTATATTATATACCATTGATCATATTGATAAGTTTTTTTTTTTTTTCATTTATCTTTTTTTTTCCGGGTCGTAAGACCGATATGGATCAATAGAGGAGTTATTTTCTATATCACTTTTATCATTTATACCGCTTCTTATATTTTTCTCCTTTTTAATTCATTTTTGTTTCATCTTATCATTTTTATTTATTTATTCCTTTTTTTTTATTTTTTATTAACATCTCGTATACATTTTGGTTATCAGTAAAACGTTATTATTTCTATTAAACATGATTGATTTTATACATTAACAAGTTGCAGTTATTATGATTAAGTTTACACTGAAAAATACCTGTATCTTCATTTGTAGTTCTTTTATACGTATATCCACCTTTGACAACAGGTCAGCAGTATGTCTAAATATATAAGTATTATCACACAAATTATCTAACATTAATAGAAGTATTGTAAATTTTACCTTAATTATACTTCACTGACGATTTAAAGTGGAAAATGTAAAGCTTCATTGATCCGAATAATCGAATTATTCATCTTTTTACAAACCAGCTATTCAATCGGCCTAACCTGAACACACTTATCGACTTCAACTAACTTCTAATCCAGAGGCTTTGTTGTCTTTCTACGATTTCTACGATATCACAATTATGCATGTTGATTTTTTTATTATTATTCATTTATTCCTTTTTCCGGGTCTTAAGAATGATATGGATCGATAGAGGAGTTATTCTTTTTATATTATATTTTTCTTCTTTATTTTCTATTACTTTTTATTATATTTTTGTATGTTTTTTTTTTCTTTTCTTTTTTTTTTTTTGCTTCCATTAACATCTTTCATGCATTTTTGGTTATCTGAAAACATTATTATTGATATCAAACACTATTAATCTTATACAATAACAAGTTGCAGTTATTATGATTAAGTTTACAATGGAAAATACCTATATCTTCATTTGTAATTCTTTTATATGTATATCATCTTTTAGCAAGAGGTCTTCAGTAGATTAAAAGATATATTAATAATCATTTACAAAGAAATTCTGAGAAATAAATTTTGTTAATATATTATTAAGGATTAAAATTGAAAAGTATATATTTCGTAAACTCTGATTAAAGGGCTTTGAAATGTGGTGCCTTAGAAGAATGATGAGAATTCCGTGGACTGAGAGAGTATCAAATGAGGAAGTCATGAGAAGAACAAGAGCGAGACGAGAAATTATAAGTGAAATAACGAAAAGACAGATGCAATTTATTGGACACGTGCTGCGTGCGAAAAAAAAAAGAAAAAAGAATATGATTGTATGACGGAAAAGATCGAAGGAAAGAGAGCAAGAGGAAGACAAAGAAAGAAGTTCATAGAATACTCGGAAGAACGAATAGGAAGAGGATTGAGAGTTGTGGATGTTCTTAGAATGATGGAAGACCGGAAAGAATGGCGGCCCATGATCGCTTACGTCATTCTTTGTTGGATTTTTTGTTCTTTGTTGGATTTATTGGCTATCAACCAGCGGCACATGCCAAGGTCATTAAGCCAATGGTTCCATTTTATCTCATCAATCTATAGAAGATTATAAAGTTTTGTCTCCTTTAGAAAAGTGATTACTTTATTGATAATTGTTTTCATTATCTGATAAGCCAACGTCATAAGACAAGCACTTCAGTAGTAGTAGTAGTAGATTAAAAGCAAATATTTTGAGTAGAAAAAAAAAATAAAAAGAAAACAGGAAGCGCCGGGGAATAGTTTCAGTAATCTGAATATTTGAATTATTTTTCGGATTTTACAAACCGGACTATCCTGAACCCACTTATTGGCTTCAACTAACTTCTAATCCAGAGGTTTTGTTGCTGCCCTTCTAAGACAGTTGCCGACCGGAGTGACCTTTGACCTCGAGCGGGGGACGTTATCTCCGAAGTGGACGCTCGTGAACCGCCAAATACGAGCAAGTGCGAACACCTGTTAACTTATCCCGAGGAAAGACTTCACTTGTTATATTGATTATCATTTTTATATTATATATCATTTACATCATATATATATATTTATATTATAAATATTACATACATATTTATATTTATATATATTATATATACATTTATATATATATATATATATATATATATATATATATATATATATATTTATTTATTTATTTATATTATATACCATTGATCATATTGATAAGTTTTTTTTTTCATTTATCTATTTTTTTTCCGGGTCGTAAGACCGATATGGATCAATAGAGGAGTTATTTTCTATATCACTTTTATCCTTTATACCACTTCTTATATTTTTCTCCTTTTTAATTCATTTTTGTTTCATCTTATCATTTTTATTTATTTATTCCTTTTTTTTTTTATTAACATCTCGTATACATTTTGGTTATCAGTAAAACGTTATTATTTATATTAAACATGATTGATTTTATAAATTAACAAGTTGCAGTTATTATGATTAAGTTTACACTGAAAAATACCCGTATCTTCATTTGTAGTTCTTTTATACGTATAGCCACCTTTGGCAACAGGTCAGCAGTATGTCTAAATATATACGTATTATCACACAAATTATTCATCTATAGATGAAGTATTATAAATTTTACCTTAATTATACTTCACTGACGATTTAAAGTGGAAAATGTAAAGCTTCATTGATCCGAATAATCGAATTATTCATCTTTTTACAAACCAGCTATTCAATCGGACTAACCTGAACACACTTACCGACTTCAACTAACTTCTAATCCAGAGGCTTTGTTGTTGTCTCTCTACGATTTCTACGATATCACAATTATGCATGTTGATTTTTTTATTATTATTCATTTATTCCTTTTTCCGGGTCTTAAGAATGATATGGATCGATAGAGGAGTTATTCTTTATATTATATTTTTCTTCTTTATTTTCTATTATTTTTTATTGTATTTTTGTATGTTTTTTCTTTTTTTTTTTCTTTCTTCTATTAACATCTTTCATGCATTTTGGTTATCTGAAAACATTATCATTAATATCAAACACGATTAATTTTATACATTAACAAGTTGCAGTTAATATGATTAAGTTTACACTGAAAAATACCTATATCTTCATTTGTAGTTCTTTTATACGTATATCATGTATTAGCAAGAGGTCTTCAGTAGATAAAAAAATATATTGATTATCATAAATTTACAAACACCAAGAATTTAAGAAAAGTAAATTTTGTTAATATATAATTAAGGATTAAAATTGAAAAGTATATATTTCGTAAACTCTGATTAAAAGCCTTTGAAATGTGGTGCCTTAGAAGAATGATGAGAATTCCGTGGACTGAGAGAGTATCAAATGAGGAAGTCATGAGAAGAGCAGGAGCGAGACGAGAAATTATAAGTGAAATAACGAAAAGACAGACGCAGTTTATTGGACACGTGATGCGTGCGAAAAAAAAGGAATATGATTGTATGACGGGAAAGTAGATTAAAAGCAAATATTTTGAGTAGAAAAAATAATAAAAACGAAACCGGAAGCGCCGGGGAATAGTTTCAGTAATCTGAATATTTGAATTATTTTGGTGATTTTACAAACCGGACTAACCTGAACCCGCTTATTGGCTTCAACTAACTTCTAATCCAGAGGCTTTGTTGCTGCCCTTCTAAGACAGTTGCCGACCGGAGTGACCTTTGACCTCGAGCGGGGGACGTTATCTCCGAAGAGGACGCTCGTGAACCGCCAAACACGAGCAAGTGCGAACACCTGTTAACTTATCCCGAGGAAAGACTTGACTTGTTATAGTGATTATTATTTTTATATTATACATTATCTATATTATATATTATTCATAAATATATATATTATATACATATTTATATTATATATATCATATACATATTTATATTTATACATATTATATATACAATAATATATATACATTTATAACATATATCATTGATTATATTAATAACAAGTTTTTTTTCATTTATCTATTTTTTTTTCCGGGTCGTAAGACCGATATGGATCGATAGAAGAGTTATTTTCTATATCATTTTTATCATCATCTTATCCTTTTTATTTATTTATTACTTTTTTTTTTCTTTTTTTTCTTTTTTTGCTTTTATTAACATCTCTCATACATTTTGGTTATCTGTAAAACGTTATTATTTATATTAAACTTGATTGATTTTATACATTAACAAGTTGCAGTTATTATGATTAAGTTTACACTGAAATTTACCTTTATCTTCATTTGTAGTTCTTTTATATGTATATCCATCTTAGGCAACATGTCATCAGTAAGTCAAAATATATATTTATTATCACGCAAGATAACTATGACGCTTGGAAATTCTATAAATTTTAGCTTATTAATACTTCACTGAGGATTTAAAGTGGAAAATGTAAAGCTTCATTGATCCGAATAATCGAATTATTCTTCATTTTACAAACCAGCCATTCAATCGGATTAACCTGAACCCACTTACCCACTTCAACTAACTTCTAATCCAGAGGCTTTGTTGTTGTCTTTCTACGATTTCTACGATATCACAATTATGCATGTTGCTTTTTTTTATTATTCATTTATTCCTTTTCTGGTCTTAAGAATCATATGGATCGATAGAGGAGTTATTCTTTATATTATATTTTTCTTCTTTATTTCTTAATATTTTTTTTTTTTTTTTTGCTTCTATTAACATCTTTCATGCATTTTGGTTATCTGAAAACATTATCATTGATATCAAACACGATTAGTTTTATACAATAACAAGTTGCAGTTATTATGATTAGGTTTGTAATGGAAAATAGTTATACCTTCATTTGTAGTTCTTTTAAACGTATATCAGCATTTAGCAAAAGGTCATCAGTAGATTAAAATATATATTAATTATCACAATTTTCCTTACACTTAAAGATTTGTTAAATATTTCTTTTAAATATATTATTAAAGAATAAAATAGAAAAGTATATATTTTGGAAACTCTGATTAAAAGCAAATATTTTGAGTAGAAAAAAAAATATAAAAACGAAACAGGAAGCGCCGGGGAATACTTTCAGTAATCTGAATATTTGAATTATTTTGGGGATTTTACAAACCGGACTAACCTGAACCCACTTATTGGCTTCAACTAACTTCTAATCCAGAGGCTTTGTTGCTGCCCTTCTAAGACAGTTGCCGACCGGAGTGACCTTTGACCTCGAGCGGGGGACGTTATCTCCGAAGAGGACGCTCGTGAACCGCCAAACACGAGCAAGTACGACTCGGGTCTCAATACCTTTTTCTTCTTTTTTGTGTCAGAATATTTTTTTTTACAATGTTATTTGCATATTTCATTCCGTCAGTAGTAGAAAGTCTATATCTTTATAAATACTTAATCTTTATTCTATAAACATTTTTGCTTTATATTTTTTCTCCATTTGCTATTATATTAGACGTATATTTCTCCTTGGCAAGAAATCAATAGCAGAATGTGTATATAAACATTTTTGCATTGAAATTTCACTTAAATTCAGTCAACTACCATTTCATCTAGTACCAAAGGGAATTACAATTTGTGTAAAATCTATTATAGAATATTAACAAGAAACTCACTCTCTCTCTCTACTAGTTTGCGTTTTTTGTTTATTGTTTGTTTGTTTGTTTGTTTTCTCATTTTTTTTCTATATGGAAAATGGTAAGCGGGTTCAGATGTGCCAATTTGGTAAATGTTTTGAAAAATGAAAGAATTTTTGTTCATAATTCTGATCATTTAAAGCATTTCTCATGTCCCATTACTTATTTTATTCATATTTTATTTTATTTTTATTGATTCTATTTTAAAATAAATACGAACATAGATACAGTTCGCAATAAGAGTGAAAATACTCGTAAGTAACCATTTTTTTTTTTTTTATTATTATTCTTTTATTCTTTTTGTAAATTCAAGCCTAACTTAACAAACGTAATTTTAAATCGAAATTCTCTATCAGAGTAATAAACTACATCAATTTTAACAAAAGAAAAAAATAAAACTAGACATATATATATAGACATATATATATATATGTATATATATATGTCTATATATATATATATATATATATATATATATATATATATATATAGATATATATATATATATATCCTTTTTTGCCAGATAACCATAATGATTAGATTTAAATTAAATGAATAAAAGTACGGAAAATTTGGTAATAAAGTTGAAAGGTAAAAAGAAATGATAAAACTGACAAAAATGATATAAAGAATGACTCCTCGATCAGTCTATATTACTTTTGAGACATACAGAATAATAATAATCAAAAGATAAATAAAATTACAGATATAACCTAATATATATATATATATATATATATATATATATATATATATAAACGTGTTAAATGATGTCATTATGTAAGATAAGGATAATGATAAGGATGGTAATGAATATATGTAATGTAAGAATATTGTAAAAATATTGATGATAATAAAATAATAACAATAAAATGGTGATATTGCTAACAGTAACAACAACAAACTATTTTAGTCTAAAATCAAAAAGAAAGACAACATGAGGAAAAAAAATAGAGACAAAAATAAAAAGAGGACAAGAGCGAAAGAATAATGAAAATAGATAACGAAAAATAAGGAAGAAAGACTACACTGAAACTATATTTTAGAAAACGTGTTTGAAACAAGATTTTGACAAGTTTCCTTCTCATGAAAATGTTTATTAGAGTTAGCGAAGCTTAACCCTAAAGGTACTCTGTGTTGGTGGAATTAATATATAGAGAGATAGAGGTAGAAAGTACGTGGAGGGAAAGAAAGAGAGAGAGAGAGAGAAAGAAGGAGAAAGAGAGAGAGCATAGATTGAGAGAGAGAGAGAAAGAAGGAGAAAGAGAGAGAGTATAGATTTAAAGAGAGAGAAAG
>NW_028234412.1:28172805-28175305 GCF_977035675.1 Penaeus japonicus
TACATTAAGAAGCAGTAGTTATCATGATTAAGTTTGCAATGGAAAATACGTGTATCTTCATTTGTAGTTCTTTTATACGTATATCCACCTTTGACAACAAGTCAGCAGTAAGTCAAAATATAATTTTGTTATCACAGAAGATAATTACTATATCAGCAATTATTATAAATTTTACCTTCTTATAAATACTTCACTAAGGATTTAAAGTGAAAAATGTAAAGCTTCATTGATCCGAATAATCGAATTATTCTTCATTTTACAAACCCGCTATTCAATCGGACTAACCTGAACCCACTTACCGACTTCAACTAACTTTGTTGGTGTCTTTCTATGATTTCTAAGATATCACAATTATGCACGTTGCTTTTTTTATATCATTATTCATTTATTCCTTTTTCCAGGCCTTAAGAATTATATGGATTGATAGAGGAGTAATTCTTTAATTCTCAAGTGACCTTTGACCTCGAGCGGGGGACGTTATCTCCGAAGAGGACGCTCGTGAACCGCCAAACACGAGCAAGTACGACTCTGGTCTCAATTGTCTATGGTCTCTTTCTCTTCTTTTTTTGTGTAAGAAAAAATCTTTTCAATGTTTTTTGCATATTTCATTCCGAGAGAGGATATCGGAAGTAGACTGTCTATATCTTTATATATAATTAATCTTTATTCTATAAACATTTTTGCTTTATATTTTTTTCTTCATTTGCTATTATATTAGACGTATATTTTTAATTGGCAAGAAGTCAATTGCAGAATGTGTATATAAACATTTTTGCATTGAAATTTTAGTTCAGTTAATTACAATTTCATCTAGTACCAAAGGGAATTACAATTTGAGTAAAATCTATTATAGAACTTTGACAAAAAACTATATATATAGATATATATTAAATATATATATATATGTATATATATATATATATATATATATATATATATACATATATATACATATATAATATATATATATATATATATATATATTATATATATATATTATATATATATATATATATATATATATATATATATATAAAGAGAGAGAGAAAGAGATGTATATACACACACACACACACACACACACACACACACACACACACACACTCATCCATATATTTTCACTTATTCATTAACATATCCATGTATTTATTATGTTACTATATAGTTATTATATCATCTGGCGAGAAAATTTGATATTCGACAAAGGGACATAAACAGCTGTTTATGACGATTATACTTCCTCAGTATATTTCAATCTTTTTCAGTCATATGTCTAAAAAAAAGAAAAAAAAAGAAAGAAAAAAAAAAAAGGAAAAATAAAATAAAATCGTGACCATTAGTAAAATGCAAAGAAATATAATGCGATTTAAAGTAGTCTTTTAATTTCTTAACGTATAAAAGGTGATTTCGAAATTAATAATTGCAAATATAATCATTTTCGATATTTATATAGTTTTTTATATATCATTATTGATTATGTTAAACAAAAATAATCTTGTAATCATTAATAATGATTAGGCTTAAGATTACATGAAAGATTATTTGGGGAAAAAAATAAATAAAACATGAAGAATAAACCTTCTTGCTTTCTCTCATTTTCTTTCATTTCATCTTCTCAATTTCCTTTTATCTCCCTCTTCCTGTCTATCTTCCTCTCTCCGTGTCTTCCATCTGGATATTTTGACCCCCCCCCCCCCATCCCTTTATCCCTGGCAGCCCTTCTTTTTCTCCTCACTCTTTTTCTCTCTGAACTTTCTCTTTCTTACGTCATCTATTTCTCTCTTTTTACTTTCTTTCCTTTAATCTCTTTCTCTTTTCTTATCCTTTCGCTCTCTCTCTCTCTCTCTCTCTCTGTGTCTTTCTCTCTCTCTCTCTATCTGTGTGTCTTTCTCTCTCTCTATCTATCTATCTATTTATTAATTCCCTGAATGTTATTTACCTTTATCAACACATTATTAATCTGATATATTGTTGTGTATTATTGTTCGTTCCTATTAATGTTGTTATCATTGTTATCCTTAAAACATTTTTTCTTATTATTATTATTACTAGAATCATTACATTTGTCTTCATCATCTTTATCATCAATATTGCTACAACTGTTATTGCCATTTCCTTTTCTGATGTTATCATAATTATTCACGTTGCTTTTTCTTTTTTTTCGTTTTTTTTTTTTCTCTCTCTCTCTCTCTAAAAAAATCCGGGTCGTCAGACTGATACGAATCAATAGAGGAGTTATTTTCTATGTCATTTTTATAATTTATACCGTTTCTAATATTTTCTCTTTTTTCATTTAATTTTTATCTTATATTATCTTATATATTCATTTATTTTTATTTATTTACTTTTATTAACATCTTTCTTGCATTGCGGTTATCCGTAAAACGTTATTATTTACATTAAATATTATTAATCTTATACATTAAGAAGCAGTAGTTATCATGATTAAGTTTGCAATGGAAAATACGTGTATCTTCATTTGTATTTCTTTCATACGTAT
>NW_028234412.1:28180305-28185305 GCF_977035675.1 Penaeus japonicus
TTTGGATTAAAAGCAAATATTTTGAGTAGAAAAAAATAATCAAAACGAAACCGGAAGCGCCGGGAAATATTTTCAGTAATCTGAATATTTGAATTATTTTGGGGATTTTACAAACCGGACTAACCTGAACCCACTTATTGGCTTCAACTAACTTCTAATCCAGAGGCTTTGTTGCTGCCCTTCTAAGACAGTTGCCGACCGGAGTGACCTTTGACCTCGAGCGGGGGACGTTATCTCCGAAGAGGACGCTCGTGAACCGCCAAACGCGAGCAAGTGCGAACACCTGTTAACTTATCCCGGGGAAAGAGTTGACTTGTTATAGTGATTATTATTTTTATATTATATATTATTTATATTATATATATATGATTATAAATATTATATACATATTTATATTTTTATATATTATGTATACATTTATATATATATATATTCATTTATATTATATATATATATAATTATAAATATTATATATATATATATAATTATAAATATTATATACATATTTATATTTTTATATATTATGTATACATTTATATATATATATTCATTTATATTATATATATATATAATTATAAATATTATATATATATATATAATTATAAATATTATATACATATTTATATTTTTTATATTATGTATACATTTATATATATATATTAATTTATATTATATATCATTGATTATATTGATAACAAGTTTTTTTTCATTTATCTATTTTTTTTTCCGGGTCGTAAGATCGATATGGATCGACAGAGGAGTTATTTTCTATATCATTTATATCATTTATACCGCTTCTTATATTTTTCTCCTTTTTATTTTATTTTTATTTCATCTTATCCTTTTTATTTATTTATTCCTTTTTTTTATTAACACATAATGCAATGGAAAATACCTCTATCTACATTTGTAGTTCTTTTAAACGTATATCATCCTTTAGCAAGAGGTCATCAGTAGATTAAAGCATATTTTAATTTTAATAAATTTACAAACACTTGGATATTTGATAAAATAAATTTTGTTAGTATATTATTAAGGATTAAAATTGAAAAGTATATATTTCGTAAACTCTGATTAAAGGCCTTTGAAATGTGGTGCCTTAGAAGAATGATGAGAATTCCGTGGACTGAGAGAGTATCAAATGAGGAAGTCATGAGAAGAGCAGGAGCGAGACGAGAAATTATAAGTGAAATAACGAAAAGACAGATGCAATTTATTGGACACGTCATGCGTGCGAAAAAAAAGGAATATGATTGCATGATGGGAAAGATCGAAGGAAAGAGAGCAGGAGGAAGACAAAGAAAGAAGTTCATAGAATACTCGGAAGAACGAATAGGAAGAGGATTGAGAGTTGTGGATGTTCTTAGAATGATGGAAGACCGGAAAGAATGGCGGCCCATGATCGCTAACGTCATTCTTTGTTGGATTTTTTGTTCTTTGTTGGATTTATTGGCTATCAACCAGCGGCACATGCCAAGGTCATTAAGCCAATGGTTCCATTTTATCTCATCAATCTATTGAAGGTTATAAAGTTTTGTCTCCTTTAGAAAAGTGATTACTTTACTGATAATTTTTTCATTTGATAAGCCAACGTCATAAGACAGGCACTTCAGTAGTAGTAGTAATAGATTAAAAGCAAATATTTTGAGTAGAAAAAATAATAAAAAGAAAACAGGAAGCGCCGGGGAATACCTTCGGTAATCTGAAAATTTGAATTATTCTGGGGATTTTACAAACCGGACTATCCTGAACCCACTTATTCAACTAACTTCTAATCCAGAGGCTTTGTTGCTGCCCTTCTAAGACAGTTGCCGACCGGAGTGACCTTTGACCTCGAGCGGGGGACGTTATCTCCGAAGAGGACGCTCGTGAACCGCCAAACACGAGCAAGTGCGAACACCTGTTAACTTATCCCGAGGAAAGACTTCACTTGTTATAGTGATTATTATTTTTATATTATATATTTTTTATATTATATATTATTTATAATGATATATGTTATATACATATTTATATTTATATATATTATATATATAACTATATATATATTTATATTATATATCATTGATTATATTGATAACAATTTTTTTTTTTTTTTTTTATCTCTTTTTTTCCGGGTCGTAAGACCGATATGGATCGATAGAGGAGTTATTTTCTATATGATTTTAATGATTTATACCGCTTCTTATATTTTTCTCCTTTTTATTTTATTTTCATTTCATCTGATCTTTTTAATTTGTTTATTCTTTTTTTTTTCCTTTTTTTTTTTTTTTTTGCTTTTATTAACATCTCTCATACATTTTGGTTCTCAGTAAGACATTATTATTTATATTAAACATGATTAATTTTATAAATTAACAAGTTGCAGTTATTAAGATTAAATTTACACTGAAAAATACCTGAATCTTCATTTGTAGTTCTTTTATACGTATATCCATCGTTGGCAAGAGGTCAGCAGTAACTTAAAATATATATTTATTATCACACAAGATAACTATCGAAACAAAAAAACTATTACAAATTTTGCCTTATTAATACTTCGCTGAGGATTTAAAGTGAAAAATGTAAAGCTTCATTGATCCGAATAATCGAATTATTCTTCATTTTACAAACCAGCTATTCAATCGGACTAACCTGAACCCACTTATTGGCTTCAACTAACTTCTAATCCAGAGCCTTGTTGTTGTCTTTCTAAGATTTATACGATATCATAATTATGAACGTAACTTTTTTTTTCATTCATTTATTCCTTTTTCCGGGTCTTAAGAATGATATGGATCGATAGAGGAGTTATTCTTCATAATATATTTTTCTTCTTTATTTTCTATGATTTTTTATTTATTGATTTATATCTTTTTTTTCTCTTTTCTTTTATTAACATCTTTCATGCATTTTGGTTATATGTAAAACATTATTATTCATATTAAACATGATTCATTTTATACATTAACAAGTTGCAGTTATTATAATTAAGTTTGCAATGGAAATTACCTATATCTTCATTTGTAATTATTTTATACGTATATCATCTTTTAGCAAGAAGTCATCAGTAGATTAAAACATATATTAATCTTCACATTTTCCTTCCGTCACGGTCTAACCCCACAAAACATAAACAATAACAAGAAAGGGAAACTACGCCGGTCAAGACTGAAGCACTGGTTTACCGAATGTAAACAATCAATAAAGCAACTACGCCGAGAAATTGGCGGTAGTGCAACAATTTATCCTCCAATGAAAACAAATACAGAAACAAAACTGAATCCTCATGCATATATAGTTATATGCATATATGTATGCTTATTTGTATGTACGTACACACACGCGCGTGCGTACGTATGTGCACACGGGCGTGTGCGTATGAGTAAGTATGCATTAGTATATATACAGCGATGGCATGTATATATATATTCATATATATGTAAAAAAAAATAAAAATAATGTTAATGGGACACGAGCATATGCATATATATGTGTGTATGTGTATGCATAAGTAAAAAAAAAAAAAAGAGGGTGAAGGTGAAACATCAGTTATAATTAAAAATGCTAATACATATAAAAGAATATATATGTAATCGTGGGTATATGTCTAAGATACATATGTGCACATATGTAAAAGTGTACATATATAGTTAAGACGGTATACATATGCCAATATGTGCGGGAATGCAGAGGCACTCACAAGAGAGAGAGGAAAAAAAAGGTGAAGGTAGACAAGGGCTTTAAAACTCTTATTCTATTTATATACATAGGAAACTATGTACAAAAAGGCCAATACCATTTATAAATAACCTGTGCTAGACTGTCACACCCTAACGGTCCCCCACCCCCACCACGGCGGGTCTTACCAACCTCAATAGACACGACGAATCGGTCCAAAAAGCCAAAATAACTAAGACGAACATCTGATGACCAGCAAGGGGTTACGCCCCCCACCTTTTATTATCTTCTCCTAGTATTTCATTTTAGGTAGCTAGCTGCCATCTTACTTCTTTGTCTGCTTCTTTATCATTGTTGGTTCCTGTTATTATTATTATCATTAATACCTTTTTTATTACTAGTATGATTATTGTCATTATTTTGGCTTCATCATCTTTATCAGCAATATTGCTACTACTGTTATTGCCATCAATTCCTCTACTAATGTCATCACAATTATGCCCGTTGCTTTTTCTTCTTCTTCTTTTTTTTTATTCATCTATTGCTTTTTCATGGTCTTAAGAATGATGTGGACCGATAGAGGAGTTATTCTCTATATTATATTTTTCTTCTTTATTTTATTTTTGTGTTGTTATTGTTGTTTTTGCTTATATTAATTATCCTCTTTCATGCATTTGCATTATCTGTAAAACGTTATTATTGGTATCAACCATGATTAATTTTATACATTAACAAGTTGCAGTTAATATGATTAAGTTTACAATGGAAAATACCTATATCTTCATTTGTAGTTCTTTTATACGTATATCATCTTTTAGCAAGAGGTCTTCAGTAGAATAAAATATATATTAACTACCATAAAATTACAAATCTAAGTAATTAAAATAAATAAATTTTGTCAATATATTATTAAGGATTAAAATTGAAAAGTATATATTTCGTAAACTCTGATTAAAAGCCTTTGAAATGTGGTGCCTTAGAAGAATGATGAGAATTCCGTGGACTGAGAGAGTATCAAATGAGGAAGTCATGAGAAGAGCAGGAGCGAGACGAGAAATTATAAGTAAAATAACGAAAAGACAGATGCAATTTATTGGACACGTGATGCGTGCGAAAAAAAGGAATATGATTGTATGACGGGAAAGATCGAAGGAAAGAGAGCAAGAGGAAGACAAAGAAAGAAGTTAATAGAATGCTTGGTAGAAAGACATAG
This sequence comes from Penaeus japonicus, assembly GCF_977035675.1. Taxonomy (NCBI): domain Eukaryota; kingdom Metazoa; phylum Arthropoda; class Malacostraca; order Decapoda; family Penaeidae; genus Penaeus; species Penaeus japonicus. The sequence continues at coordinate 28,185,179 of NW_028234412.1, forward strand.
AAACAGGCACTTCAGTAGTAGTAGTAGATTAAAAGAAAATATTTTTAGTAGAAAAAAAATAAAAATAAAAACGAAACAGGAAGCGCCGGGGAATACTTTCAGTAATCTGAATATTTGAATTATTTTT
>NW_028234412.1:28212805-28217805 GCF_977035675.1 Penaeus japonicus
TCTCTCTCTCTCCCCTCTCTCTCTCCCCCCTCTCCTCTCTCTCTCCCCCCTCTCTCTCCCCTCTCCCTCCTCTCTCCCCCCCCCCTCTCTCTCTCTCTCTAGATGTTCTCTTTTGACATACTTTATTGGTGTGGCCTGATAAATAGACTAGCCTCCAGGCAAAAGCTGGAGGTCAGAGCTTTGTACTCTGCTGTTCTGATCTGATCACTCCCTGTTCTCCTTTGTATGTCTGAGACTGTCCCTCTTATATGACTCTTGGGTCTCTTTCTCTGCCAGGAGAGCAGGAAGTCTCAGGGCAGACTGAATGCTAGCTTCATTGAATTGAAATAATATAGCAAAGCATAATCAATGCCTTAGGTCATATAATAAGCAATATCAGGGCCTTACTCTCTTCTCTCTCTCTCTCTTTCTCTCTTTCTCTGTCTCTTTTTCTCTCTTTCTCTCTTTCTCTCTCTTTCTCTCACTTTCTCTCTCTTTCTCTCTCTTTCTCTCTCTTTCTCTCTCTTTCTCTCTCTTTCTCTCTCTTTCTCTCTCTCTCTCTCTCTCTCTCTCTCTCTTTCTCTCCCTCCTCTCTCTCTGGAGGAAGAGAAGAAGCCTGTCTCTCCTTTCTAACTCTCCACTCTATATCTGACCCCAGGCGGACATTTCCATCCACCCTGAGCATGTCCCCCGCGATCCCCTCATGGCAGCGGAACAAGTCGACGGAGAAAACTGTGGAAACCTCTCTTAACCCTCCTGTCAGCTTGCCCAACCAGGTAACTCAATGGCATGTTTCTCCCACTGTTCTTTGTCCTTTTTTTTTTTTCCTTTGCTTTATCTTACTTTTTATTATTTTTCTCTCCTCCATTTTGCTTGGTGTGAGAAGTGTGTCCTCTGGTCAGCTTGTACAGTCAGCACACTCGCTTGTTCCTCCCGTTCAGTTTAGCTTGTTTTCATTTGATTGATGTCTTACTCTTTTTGTTTTTCTCGTTTTTTGCTTGGTTTGGCAACAGTGCTTTGAAGGATAGTGGGAGAAATGCTTTTTTTGTGCTTTCATGGAGGAAAGCATTACTAAGAATGGGAAAGCATTCCCACCCCTCAGTATTTGCAGATTTGTTCCTTATAACAGCTTCCTATCATTCATAACCGTGTGGAATTTAAAACGGAAGCATGATTGGAATGGTTTGATTGTTCTCTATTTAATTCATACAGTGCTATTTTCTGTCATAATTTTCTCTTCTAGTGGGGGTTGTTGATTTTACAAACAGATTGAGGGCAAACATGTCTTAGGAACAATTATGCTCAGAAGAAGAATGATAAAAATTCATAATTTGTAATTTAGCAATAAGCATTTGAGGTAATGACGTGGGAGAGGCTTGGGGGTTGGGGTGCTAGGATATGGAGAAGAAAAAGAACATGTCTAGTGACTAATAACAGAAAGGGAAATAAATAAAAATTGCACACTTTAATTTTAAAATTTAGCTATAACTTTTCATATATATGTATTAAGGTCTGACTGTCTGTTATCTAGAGGTTAGAATAAGAGGACATGAAAGAGTTGAAAATTGTTTCATCAAACATTTTTTCTTTTATTGTTTTTAAGAGTAAAATTGAGTATATATATATTATAAAAAAAGAAGATTGAGTATTTATTGTTTTTTCACAGGTTCAAGTTTCCGAAGTAGATCCACTGGTAGCATCATCCCAGAGTCTAGAGGAATCATATCAAGCTTCACAAGATAGGAAAATCCCAAAGTTTGATCAGTTTTGATATTCTTATTTACTGTCTCTTTTGGACTGGTGTCAAATTTCTTTGTCATATCATCTATGCCAAAACGAAAACAGAAAAGGGAAACTTCACAATTACCAAACTACCCAAAGCTCCCACACTTCCCCTACCCTTCCTTCCCTGCTGCGACACATGTGGCTATGCAGATTTTTCAAAACTGTTGAAGTATAGAAGTTTCACTGTAGTTTTATCCTTGGGAACATTTTTCAAGACTGTCTACACTGACAGGTTATTTTTAACTTTCCTTCAGCAGTGTACTTTCCCAAATTTGATAGATCTGTCCTAGTTATATATTTATTTTTTTACATTGGGTTTTGCGAGTGTTTCCAATGAAATCAGCAATTTGTTGTGATCTTGTATAATGCAGTGATTACTGTTCATTGCTATGTATTATTGTCATCAAGTGCAGTGTTGTATTACAGAGGGCTTGTTAACATATTCACTTGATCTACAATATTTGACATATGAGCAGGGAAGTTTACCGTGTTCGTTTGCTGCGGAAGGAACAAATGACTTTGCATTACCAGAGGCAGTAGTTTTTTTTTATGAAAGTTGGTCAAGTTCCTGGGATCCCATTACTATATGGATCATGATGTCTTGGCTGGACCTACTGCTTTTTTATAAGCTTCCAAAAGATGACATGCTGGTAGTTGAATACATACATACATTTGTAAATAAGGTTCGTTACCCATCATCTCTCATGAAGTTTCTTGCTATGTGATACCATAACTAAACTCTTAATAGTTCATAAAGTCCACTTTTTGTAGAAGGGAATTGTGGCTATTTTGGATGTAGAGAGATACACAAAGTTTCTTCATGACTGCAGTACTATCCAACACTGGAAGCATTATTTAAGATACCCCTTAATTGGCTTATGAGATGACATGAAATAAAAACCAGGAAACATTTGGCATTTTTGCCATTTGGTCATGGTTTGCATGATCCTACCAGTTGTCATCCCTCAGGTCCCTCCTTGGACAAATCCAGTCAAGCTGAATATTGTCAGAATTGGGAAGAAAGAAAGAACTGATATGGAAATCAAGCAGAGGTTCCTAGAACAAACTTTGGAATACTAATCTTCAAAAAAGATATATACAAAGACAGCTCCAAGTCTGAAGATGGCATCCTTGCAGCCATGAGTAGACAGCAGAGTAGCGAGGGAAGCCACTGCATCTGTAATTACTGCAGACACCATCCTTACTGGACCGAGCTGATCAAGGATATACTCTGATTCTCGCAGTGCATTACAGTGACAAGGGAGACCTAAGTTTGTTTTTTTTTCAAAGAAGATTATCCAGCTCATGTCAGGATCCCTAGAAATGAATTGATAGATGAAAGGGGTATAAGCTGCTGCTGTCGACCCCACCACTGCTAATTTCCTGCTCCCTCATAGCAATGTGACACCCCAGGTCAGAGAAGTACTTAGTGACAAGTGGAGATGTCAGTGGCTCAACACTGAATCCAATAAGCTAAGATAGATAAAAGAAAACTTTGCTATCTGGTTCACAAGTACTCATGTGAACTGGAAGATAGAAGTTGCTCTAGCAAGACTGTGAATCGGGGATAATATAGACACATGAGTGATTGGTGGCTGGATGCGCAGTATTCGAGGAATCCCGAAGTAGATATTTGAGACAACCATAAAGGAGTATATTAAGAGAAGACTATGATTGTCCATAGTTCCATAGAATTCATATGGGAAACAGGCCTGCTATGCGATTTATGGTAGTTTGAAATCTGATTGATCAACACATAGAATGTGTTTGGTAGTATTTTTATGTTGTTTTAACATATAGAATATATGATTTTAAAGATTTTCACCACTAATAACTTAGCTTTTGACACGACAGATAATTCTTAATACTCTGGAACCAGAGTATATTCTTTAGATGATGATCATAATCATTAATAGAAATACTGGATTTCCTGATGTTAGCCTATACAATATATCCTTCATCAAACTTGTGTCCCTAGACTTCCTACACAAAGCAGTATTCCCTGTTTCACAGGCAGAAGGGTTTCTCAACTGGAAAGAATATCACTCTCACTGGCTCTGACAATATTCACTGATTCTAACTCATTCCAAATCCTGACAAAGAATAAATTGGCAAGGCCATGTGTTGGATCCAATAAAAATCCCAGCATGGATAGAAGAAAGGACTCCTTATAGAAAATGCCCATGATAGCTTTAAGGTATATGGATTCAACTCCAGCATAAACTCCTTTCTAGATTTTACCAGAATCAAGGAAAGCACATTCTCAACATTGAAATGCAACAATTTTGAAAAGTTATTGAGTATGCTAACTCAGTTAATTAATGCTCCCACATTGCACCAAATGTGCCTTCTCACCAGGATTTATGTTAACCCTGTATGTGGAATGATCTATGAAGCTAGGCATTGGGTATCTTCCAGATCTTTATTCCAGATCTTCCAGATTATGCAAATGTTCATCTGGAAGATAATCCTTGCATATCTATGACCATGATACCTGCTCAATAGGTGAAGTAGGGAGGAAATACTAGTTTATTGTCTGTCTAAATTTAAGTAAAATTTTCAATAATTCCAGAAAGAGACAATAGACCATTTGATGTATGGAAAATGTTCCTATTCTGTCTGGAAGGACTGTGTGAAAGGATTCCCTCCCTTCCCATTCAACTATTTTTTTAAGCAGGTTTTCGAATCTGGACTAGTCGACAAGAAGGAGTGCCGGTGTGGACAGGTGTAACACGGAGGGGAGAGGTGTAAAGATTAGGATAGATAGGTAGTTAGGATATTTTCCTTTTCCTGGTGGTGTGGATTGCATGACTGAACAATTTTTTTCAACACAGGTTGGGAAGTATCATTTTGCAATTTCACTAAGCATTACAGCATGGTTGACACAGTCCTTCAAGGCAGAAAAAAAATCTATATCAATTGTCTTTTTCTTTATGAATTTTATGTTAACCCATTGTGTATGGGTGTCATGACATACATGTCGGCACCAATTAGGCCTAAAAGTCAATGCATACATGACGCGACATCGGGATCTGCTCACAGTTGAATCACGCAAACCTGGAGGGCGGAGAAAACCCTTTCCCCGTCCCTCTAATTTTTAGTCAGTGCCGCTAGTGTCGTAGACCGCCCGCTTTGACGACCAGTTAGGTCATTAAGCGCCCCGTCGGAAAATGGGTTAATATCAAACTTAATCATATTCTTCTGTCTCCTCCTTTTCACAACGATATTACATTTAT
>NW_028234412.1:28232805-28237805 GCF_977035675.1 Penaeus japonicus
GAATCTATTAACGCCACTAGTCTGTGACTGCCCGTGACTAGTGGAAGTGGCACATAATAGATTGCACTAAGTATCCGACAATTCTATATACGAGCTGGATACACGAATAGATTCCTTGTCCTTATTTATCATGTACTCTCAGCTAGATGTCGAGACTATAAGAGGTATCTCTCTCGATCTAACCTTATTTATCATGTATCGTAACTCGCGTCACAAGATATTTCTTAGAGATGTAAGATTCTCTCTCGTTAGTTCCCTCTCATCATTCCTGATTGTGTGCTAGTAAAATGTTAGCCTGTTCTAATTAAAAAGAGTACTATCGTCTCTGAGCATGCAACTGCGCGATCGCATCTTAAAAATTTAATAGTATAACGTGCACTACGCCTCCTCAGCGGAAGAGATAGCTGCCTCCAACGTTGTTTACATTGATGGACTGCACCCAAGTTAACCTGACGTCTATAACGACCATGTCAACTAAATTGTCCTGCATATCCAAGTGAATGAAAGCCAGAGCGGTTGTACCATGAATCGCCACGTACGCTGTTGAGAAGCAATGCCTCTGAACTTGCAGTTCGATAGACGCTATTTGCGCGCCTGGGAATTGCCGGACTCTGATTTTTACACTTATGAAGAATTAATAGATTATAGACTCTGATTATTTTGTCTGAGAGTCATATTTGATTAGTGTATGTCATATTAACGCAAGCTTGTATCCGCAAACAGACAGTAGAAATAGTGACGCACTGACTGACGTCCCATCGCTCCTCGAGACTCGAGACTCAGAGCATGCATGCTAAACGACACACCCACGGACTTGATGAGAAGAATTAGTCGCTTCGTAAGACTCACGAGATATCCACTACGTTCGATTGATGTTCGTCAATACGAACGATAGTACGCTCCACTCTAGAACTACTCTGTAAGACTCGATAATGAGATGCTCAGTGCATCTCACCAGATAGAGTGCTGTGAGTGAGTCTGTGCGAGTATAGTGAATCAGCTCTGAACACATACAGCCGTCTTTATCCATATGAGATCAAAAACTCTACGACGAGAAGACCTATAATGAAAATGCAGTCGCTCATTGCATGTTTTAAGTCTCACAAGAACACTCAGTTATGTGACTGATCTAGTATCGTCTCGCCTGTTCACAACTCGTAATTTTCTTGTGCGACTCCGTACCTTTATATTTCCCTAAGCTCCACTGATCCCCATATCTAGACTTCCTCACTAGTTCCCACATGACTCGCACATACGCAACCGAAATATATGATTCACGGTACTACTAAGAGCTGAGACACTCTATCTCTCGCGCCGCGAGCTTCAGACTCTCCTGAAGATTCGCCTGAACTGCCAGTAAGTGAAGCCCTCTCACCGTCGCAATCTAGTTCTCTGTGACAATGGGTACGAACCTGCACATGTTCACGATACAGACCTGAGAACTAGTCATACTCTTGATCAATCATCTCTCATACATACTAGAAGCAAACACCCATATCCTCTCACTCGTTCGACCTGATCACCCCACACTCTCTCTGCACGCCAGAATGTGAAACAAATCTCCGACGTCCACTCCGCATCGACGCTACGAAACATCACACTCGCATGATGAGCGTGTGACTAGATCTATCACTCTCTCAGCTAGAACTTGTCAAGACTGCACTGCACGCGCCGAAAGAGACTCGCTCTCGTTAGGCATCAGACTCTTACTCTCTCTCCATACCTATCGAAGATAGACGACTACGACTCGTAGTAAGACCACTCTAATACATCATCACACCAGAAGGCTATCACCTACATAGCAAGTCTAGACTCAGTAAGAGCACAAACACTGAGAAAAAAGAGATCACACTCTAGTGACGCAGAATAGATGCCACGCATCTCGAGAGTAGTTGAGCAAGATTAGATACTCCATTAAGTCTGCCCACACAGCCAGTATGACAGACCTAGACAGTCTGATAGGCAACTCGCTGATAGCTCTCGTGAGACAGTCGCGCTGAGATCCTGAGCAGTGTATCACTCACCGCACAGCCTACTGCAGCACGAATAGTAGAGAGAGAGCTAGCACCTGACGCATGTGTGTGAACAGATGCGCACACTCCCCACTCACAGACGTAGATGAATCTTGTGAAACTCACGACGCACCCATCCTACCAAATAATACTAACGCTCGATACTCTGACGCGATATCGGATTCACTCATCATACAGTACTAAATCGACCAAATAGACTCAAGCTAACACATACATTTACAAAGACATCACCTCACATATCTAGTTCAAGTGTGAGTGTGGTATAGCTCTGTATGTCTACTATGACGCACTAATCTCGTCTGTCTCATACTTCTTTACAAAATAACTCATTCTCCTTACGCGACTATTTCTCTCTCTACTGACTTTCTGTCTATCTCCGCACTTCTGTACACGAAACTCACCCCATATGTAATAGATGACTATCGAAAATGAATTATTTATACTATTAATCAACAATGTGTTTACCTCCAACCCCTCTTCTCACACTCATAACTCTCTACTAAAGACTACGACAGATATGTCTATTCACCTCGCAACCCAAAATATGATTATGAGTTATATATATATGATTATATATATATAATATATTATATATATATATATGATTATATATCTATATATGATATATATATATATATATATATATGATTATATATCTATATGATTATATATCTATTGATTATATATTTAATATGATTATATATCTATATGATATTATATATCTATATATGATTATATATTATATATGATTATATATCTACATATGATTATATATTATATGATTATATATCTATATATGATTATATATCTATATATGATTATATATCTATATATGATTATCTATTTATATGTAATTATATATTATATATATATATATATATATATGATATATAGATATATATATATATATATATATATATATTATATATATATATATATTATATATATATATATATGATATATAGATATATATGATATTATATATGTTATATATATATATATATATATATATATTCAATATATATATATGATATGATATATATATATATATTATATATGATTATATATATATATATGATTATATGATTATGATTATATATATATATATATATGATTATATATATATGATTATATATATATGATTATATATATATGATTATATATATATATGATTATATATATATATGATTATATACATATATATGATTACATGTTATATATAATGGTATATATATATATATATATAATTTAATTATATATATATAATTATATATTTATATGATTATAATATATGATTATTATATATTATATTATATATATATATATATATTATAATATATATAATATATATATATATATTATATATAATATATATATATATATTATATATATATATATATATATATATTATATATATATGATTTATATATATATATATATATATATATTATATATATATATTAATATATATATATATGATTATAATATACATATATGATTAAATATTATATATATTATATATATATGATTATATATAATATGATTATATATATATATTATAATTATATATATGATTATACATATTATATGATTATAATATATATATATTATATATATATATAATTAAATATATTTATATATATATATATTATATATATAATTATATGTATGATTATATATATAATTATATATATATGATTATATATATAATTATATATACATAGTTATATATATATGATTATATATGTGATTATATATAAATGATTATATATATAATTATATATATATATGATTATATATATGATTATATATAATTACATGATTATATATAATTACATGATTATTTATAGTTACATGATTAAATATGATCACTTGATTATATATAATTATATGACTATATGTATTTATATGATTATATATAATTATATGATTATATGTAATTATATGATTATATATAATTATATGATTATATATAATTATATGATTATATGTAATTATATGATTATATGTAATTATATGATTATATATAATTATATGATTGTGTATAATTATATGATTATATATAATTATATGATTAAATATAATTATATGATTGTATGTAATTATATGATTATATGTTATTACGTATATGTAATTTTGTATACATAAGTTTGTATATATAATGTTATATATATAATGTTATATATATATATAATTTAATTATATATATATAATTATATATGTGTGTGTGTGTGTACTTATTGCTTATAAGATTCATTGTTTTGATGTGTACACCCTTACAAGTATCCATGAACATCTGTATTCATACACACACAAATGGCTATACGGAATTAGAGTCGTTGCAGCTGCTTTCATGATCAGTCGCAGACGACACTAGTGTTGCGTTGTTCAAAGGATTTGTAAACACCATTGAGGTATGTGATGAGGCAGTATGTTGTGGAGGACTTCATATTGACATACTAAGGGTCAGAGTTGAAGCCATATAGAATCCTTTTTTGAACTGACGAATCCTGAAAGAATCTCAAGGGTGATATGGGAACCTCAGCGGTAATTCTGAATAATGGGTACCGGCGGCATCCTTGGGAAACAGCTAACGATGCCTGTGACAAAGGAAAGGCAGGACTCGCTGCCGGCGTGGCCTGGCTTGACTCAAGTCCGAGAGCACATCGCTTGACAGCGAATGCAGGGACGCAATGGTGTCTCTTTTGCTGTCGTTTTTAAGTCCACGTAGGTCCTTTGTCCAAGCGTAAATCTTGCTGGTGCATATTTGTTTTAACAACTGCAGTGTGGTTTCTCTGACTGTTGTAAGCGGATTTAATGTCCCTAATGGCCTTGTTCTCAAGTTCTTTGCACTGCTTGGCATTATGGTTGTGGAAGGGTTTCGCGCGCTGTTGCACCAAACATTCAACACGTACTGTTATCCAGCGAAATAGATAGGTTAATGGTGATCGAAATACGGATCCTCAT
>NW_028234412.1:28242805-28249334 GCF_977035675.1 Penaeus japonicus
TATATATATATATATATGTATATGTATGTATATATGTATATGAATATATCAGTGCCCAGCGTGTCTTACATTGGAGGTCATTCCGCAGACAAGGAAGTCGGATCGCGAGAGGAAGTAAACATCGGCAAGGAGATAGCGGACGCTGGATCCCTTCGTCCGCTGACTCGGGTGGGCCGACTTTATACTGGCCTCATTGTGTACGACTTGGTACTCCGGGTACCTAGGGGGAGAATAGGGAATAACTGGGAGGCTTCTGTTGGAGTTCATATTTTTTTATTATTTTTATTATTAGTGCTATCATCATTATCCTCCCCTTCCTCCTCCCATTGTCAAAGTTAGCATCATCACAATTGTTATCGTTATCATTAATATTATTATTTTCAATGACAGGGTAATAATCATACTGACAAAATCAAAATGATAACGGTAAAGGAGTAAAGACTTGTGACTCGTCCTCGGGTCCTGGGCGACCTCTCCAGTCCCCGGGTATTGGAAAAGGGCGGACAATGTTCCTATCCTAAAGCCAAAAGAGCAAGGGATGTAACCTCCTATCTCTCTTCCTAGCTGACTTGGGCTCCTATCTCTCTTCCTAGCTGACTTGAGACAGCAGTTGAAGGAAGGAACAGACCTCTGTCGAACCCAAAGGAAGTTTGCCTTCGCACAACTCGGTGAGCTGATCTCTCACACTACCCATCTCTCTTCAGAAACGGTTATGTCAATCTATCTGTTTATCTCTCCCTTGTCTTTCTCTTCTTCACTGTTTTTTTTCGTTCTCTCTCTTTACCTACCCCATACAGGGTCTCTATCTTTCTAACTCCCTATTATCTTGTCTTACTGACCTCCTCTTTAATTCTGGAATCGTGTTTGGGTCGTCGGTGGCCAAGAAGATCCTTCGTTGCGCGACCGGCTGACGCATCTCGAGCTCCGCGTAGAAATCCTCCACTGCTTCCATATACTTGCTGAGGTCTATGTAAACTGCTTCTTTTTCTAATTTGTCCGACCGCCGAATCTGCACGCTGAAATGTAGGGAATAGATGGTGTTCCCTGCTACTTTGATTAGCAATGTCAATATTACAATTTAAATTGTACTTATCAATAATTTTAGTTTAGTTTGAAAAGCTTTTGTAGTCCAACCTAGGCGAATTTGCCATGAAAAATGCGAAATTGAGATATTTTAATGGTAGAAAAAAGAACTCTGTCCGATATCATGACGCACTATCATAACTATCTGAATCATATGAGTTTTAACGTGTTTATATCAAATGTCGAGTTGTATAATAGTCCATCCTCGCTGAAAATGCCACAGCATTATACCCAGATCTCTTTGCTGTACCAGCACTTTGAAAGAAAATTCTATAAGACATACACACAAAAAATGCATTCAAATGTACTATAGAACACCTTAAACTCAAGGCCGTCTGCCTATTTCATTATTCTCTATTACAACTCATACACACACCCACATACCACATACTGTCTGTTATATATATGGTATACATACGTATAGGGTCTATGTTATACGTTATATAGTATATATAGTATAATATATGTCATATATATTATATATATCACATGTTATATACTATATGTCATATATAACTTATATACAAGTGGCGTATGGTTCATAGGAATGAAATATCTAGCATGCACAGAGCTATGAATGCCGACATCGTGTTAATAAACAGTCGTAGACAGGGTCAAACTGTTCCCCTACTCCTGCTATCAAAGGATGAAATGCTGGCAATAGAAATAGAAACCAGCAGAGGTCTGATAATAGCGGCAACAATGTATCTGCCACCAAGAAGGGCAATTTTTCCCCTGCAAGACTTACAGTACACTTCAAAGCAGAATACCCACATCCATAGTGGGAGACCTCAATGCCAACCATCCAATGCTAAACAACAGAGCGGGCCACATGTTGGCAATGCTATTGCATGAATGGCTGTAGATGGAGATTTAATCCACATTGGACCAGACCTCCCTACCTTCATCACACGAAACATGGCAACCACTCTGGACATTGCACTTTGCAACTTGATCATGGAACCGGGCCCTGGAACCACTAATGATCATCTGTCTATCATTCTCAAGATAACGTCATGTTATATATATATATATATATATATATATATATATATATATATATATATATATATATATATATATGTGTGTGTGTGTGTGTGTGTGTGTATATATATATATATATAATATATATATATATATATATATATATATATAATATATAATATATATATATATATATATGTATATATATATATATATATATATATATATATATATATATATATTTATTTATTTATTTATTCATTTATTCATATATGTAAAAATAAATATATATATTTCTAAATATATGTATATATGTTGCAATAATTAAAGATTATGATAGAATAAGGATGCTTATAATTTTATATCTACTGTGTATACCTCATAAGAATACCTCATGTTTAATTTAGTTACCCCACAAAATGAACGTTTTCTCTTATATGTGCCACCCTACGGCAATATCTACAAAGTGTAATGTAAACAACCCTTCTTCTCTCCACGGACTTCTCCCGGAATACACGCTTATACGAAGTAGCTGTGTTTCTCTGATCCCCACATCAATTATCTGTACATTGACAAGCCAAACCTCCTTAATTCACGCATAAAAGATGACATCTTCCACCACCTCAGCAGGTTATAGGCCCAGATTTAAGGAATTTGATGGTAATGCAGATAATTGTGATTTTTTGGGAAGAAAACTTCACAGGTGCTCTCCGAGTTCTGAAACTTCATCTTGCTTTTGATAAGTATGCTTGCAAACGCCCAAATGATTATGATTTGGAAGAGGCCAAGGAAACAGCAACCCACATGACAGGTTGTCTTGACAGAACGTCACTTGGCATTATAAAGCGTGAAGCGAGGGGAGATGGAGTGAAAGCATTGACATTACTACGAAAACACTACCTAAGAGAAACACAACACAGATTGTTTGCTCTATGGAGATCATTCATAAACAAAAGGATGGATGATGGCAGTGTTATAGAATATCTTACGTCTATAGATGAGACAGTGACTGCTCTCAGGGAAATAGATGAACACATTACTGATGGTCTTATAGTAGTACGAACACTGAATGGACTTCCAAAGAAGTACGAAAATTTTGTTGATGTAGCTAGCCAGCGTAATCCTCCATACCAGTACAGTGAATTAAAGATAGCATTGTTTAGTCAAGAGGATCGTCTGAAGGATACTTATAGCACAGAAAGTATCATGAATGTCAACAACAACAGTACAGTGAAACAGAAGAAATGTTTCAAGTGTAGTGAACCAGGCCATTGTGCATCAAAATGCAGCAAAGGAGGTAGGTTCCAGAGAGTGAGCAATCCTCAAAATGCTAGAAAGTGTTGTGACTTTCATAAATCTAAAACTCACAGTAACAGTGAATGTAGAGTGAAGAATCCTAAGAAGAGTAGTAATTCAGTAAACTCAGCAAATGACACAAGTGAAGAACAAAATCAAGAGTATTCTTTTCATGTAACACACTCATCAAGGTTTTATACTGTTGAGACCAACACTGAGTTGTATGATTGTGGAAAACAGAATGTAGCTATCTTAGAAGAAGAAGGCTTCTTAAAGATTGACAGTGGCTGCACTTCACATATTGAGAAAACTGAACCAAGGTTTGTGATATTTCAAGAGTCTTTTGATCCACAAATCCATTACATAGAGCTGGCAGACGGCCAAAGACAACAAGGAACAGTGCAAGGAGTCGGTGATGTGAAAGACTTCATACAGGATCGTGATGGCAACTCACGAAGTATTCTACTAAAAGATGCATTATACATACCAGGATTTAAACAAGATATCATGTTAGTTTGGAAGTCTATCAAGAGTGGACATACTGTTACATTCTCACCTGAAGGCAGTACTCTAACTACCAAGGATGGCAGAATATTCGACATTGTGGAGAAAAACTAGTTCTATCTACGTAGAGGTAAGATGGATAAGTTTAACAAAGTCCATGTAGGGGAAGCCAAGCACACCCTAGAGGAGTGACATGAAATCCTAGGGCACTGCAATGTGGCTGATGTGCAAAAACTTGAAGCAACTGTTGACGGAATGCATATAATTAGGAAAGATAGGTTCAACTGCACCACATGTACACTTGGTAAGATGACACAGTATAGGAGTAGAGAGGCTGACAAAAAGGCCCAACAGCCATTAGATTTAGTCCACTGTGATGTAGTTGGTCCTGTAAACCCACCAGCACGAGGAGGTCACAGGTACAGCATCTCCTTTATTGATAACTACTCCGGAGCTCTTAGAATTTACCTAATTAAAAGTAAGAGTGATACAGTGACAGCTTTGAAAAGATATCTTGCAGAAACAGCACCATATGGGAATATTAAACGCCTAAGATGTGACCACGGAACAGACCTTATGAACAATGAGTTCAGAACACTCTTGACAGAGAAAAAGATTAAACAAGAGTTCTCTGCACCTTATTCACCACATCAGAATGGCACAGTTGAGAGATCACACAGGTCAATATTTGACATGGCTCGCTGTTTGCTGTTTGAATCAAAATTACCTAAGGATATGTGGAGTTATGCTGTGGAGTTATGCTGCCTGTTACATCAGGAATAGGTGCTATAACCCCAGGACTCAAAAGACCCCAGTAGAAATGCTTACTGGAAGATGGCCAAACATAAGCAAAATGAATATCTTTGGAACAAGATGTTTTGCATTTGAACAAGAGAGTAAGAAACTAAATCCAAGGAGTAAGGAAAGAGTATTTGTGGGATATGATGATCAAAATCCAGCATACTTGATATACTTTCCAGATACTCAGACTATAAGAAGGGTAAGAATCGTCAAATTTGTGGATAACTCATCTTGAAAGACAGAATCCCCAAGTGCCGAACAAAGTTTGAGTGACGACTACATTTTGGTGGAGACAAGGCTCCAGCAAAAACCACTTCAAGTGGCCCAAGATGAGATGCCAGCTGACGCTGATGGAGACAGGAAATGTCCAGCTAAAGACCGAGAAGAAATACCAGTGGATGAAGATACAAAAAGAAGATATCCATTCAAAGAAAGAAAGAAACGCTCTAGGTTAGATGACTATGTTACAGATGATCTGGACAACAGTATCTCCAGTGTGACACATACTAGCTTTATACATCACTGCTATCGAATGTCACATGACCCAATACCAGTCACCTACCAAGAAGCTATACCATCTCCAGAGGGACTCTAATGGAAGAAACCCATGGATGAGGAGATTGCTTCACTGCAGGATAATAACACATACGAACTCCACTACCCAAGAATCGCAAATTCAACACAAAGATTACATTGAAGTGAATCAAACTAAATATTTTGAAAATATTTTGGACAGACTTAGAATGTCAGATTGTCATGTAAGAAACACACCATGTGAATTAAGTATTGTTAACACTTCTACTGTAGGATCAGATGTATTGGCTGATGCAACTCTTTACAAATAGTTGGTAGCCTTATATATATTATGACAGGTACCAGACCAGACATATGCTATGTGGTTACCAAGCTTTCACAATACATGTCAAAACCAACAAAAGCCCATTTGAATGCACTAAACACGTTCTTAAGTACTTTAAGGGCACTTTAGATTATGGTCTAAGGTTTGATAAGTCAGATGAACAAATGAAACTAATGGTATTTTGTGATTCAGATTAGGGATCATCTGAAGATAGGAAAAGTATAACAGGATATTGTTTTCAACTACATAAATTTGGACCATTAATATCATGGAAGAGCAAAAAGCAAGAGACAGTTGCACTTTCATCATATGAAACCGAGTATATGGCTCTTACTTCTGCCATTCAGGAGGCAAAGTTCTTAAAACAAATAATGTCTGATCTATTTGGATTTAAGGTTAAGTCAGTAGATTTAGGAGTTGATAACCAAGGTGCTATTAATCTAGCTAAAAAAAAAAAAAAAAAAAAAAACATAAATTACCAAAGGTCAAAACATACTGACATCCGTTACCATTTCATTAGAGATGAAGTGAAGATGGGCAATGTGAACTTATTCTTTGTACTTACCAGAGAGAATCCAGCTGATATATTTACCAAACCTGTATCTCAGAAGAAGTTGAAAGATTTTAAATTTATCAGGGGATAGATTCTCTTGTACATCATAACCAATCTTTAATTAAGAGGGGGTGTTGGAATAATTAAAGATTATGATAGAATAAGGATGCTTATAATCTTATATCTACTGTGTATACCGCATAAGAATACCTCATGTTTAATTTAGTTACCCCGTTTTCTATTATATGTGCCATCCTACGGTAATATCTACAAAGTGTAATGTTAGCAACCCTTCTTCTCTCCACGGATTTACACACGCTTATATGCAGTAACTGTGTTTCTCTGATCCCCACATCAATTATCTGTACATTGACAAGCCAAACTTCCTTAATTCACGCATGGAAGATGACATCTTCCACCATCTCAACAATATATATATATATATATAT
>NW_028234412.1:28254434-28256967 GCF_977035675.1 Penaeus japonicus
CTCTCTCTCTCTCTCTCTCTCTCTCTCTCTCTTTCGTCTCTCTCTCTCTCTCTCTCTTTCGTCTCTCTCTCTCTCTCTCTCTCTTTCGTCTCTCTCTCTCTCTCTCTCTCTCTCTCTCTCTCTCTCTCTCTCTCTCTCTCTCTCTCTCTCTCTCTTTCGTCTCTCTCTCTCTCCTTAGTCTCTCTCTCTCTCTTTAGTCTCTCTCTCTCTCTCTTTCGTTTCTCTCTCTCTCTCTCTCTCTCTCTCTCTCTCTCTCTCTTTCGTCTCTCTCTCTCTCTCTCTCTCTCTCTCTCTCTCTCTCTCTCTCTCTCTCTCTCTCTCTTTCGTCTCTCTCTCCCTCTCTCTCTCTCTCTCTTTCGTCTCTCTCTCTCTCTTTCGTCTCTCTCTCTCTCTCTCTCTCTCTCTCTTTCGTTTCTTTCTCTCTATCTCTATCTATCTATCCATCTCTTTCTCTCACTATCTCTCTCTCTTACTCTCTCTCTCTGCCCCCCCCCCTCTCTCTCTTTCTCTCTCTCTCTCTTTCTCTCTTGCTCGTTCTCTCTCTCCCTCTCTGTCTCTCTCTCTCTCTTTCTCTCTCTTTCTCTCCCGGGTAACCTAGTCGTACCTACTGGGCACGTACACTTTCCAAGACCCTTCAACGTACCCCCTTTAATTAAGGTACGGCGGAACACCCGAACCTTTGCACGTAAGAGGGGACCCATCCTCTCCTCTGTGACGTACTTATTTTCGTCCATACAAAGCACGAGAAAATCCTACCTTCCTGGCTTTATTTCCTAGCCTATGTGATTTGTTTTTAAAGAGTTGCCGATGGGGGTTTTAGGACAATAAGTGTTGATTATTTTACTGAAATAAATGGTAATGAAAAGGATTGGTTAGAAATTGTTGATTGATGAATAAGCATTTTGATTGATGAGTGAATAAAAACGTTGATCATGTAATAGAGGCTTTGATCATTATCATTATAATTATCATCACGATCGTTATTGTCATTATTGTCGTCATCAATGTAATCATTATTTTTATTGCTATTATCGTCCTTTTTCTTGGCCTAATGGTTATTGTTATCGGTTTTCTTGTCGCTTTGGGAACTTTGATAAATAGAAATTTGTCAACACTTTCTGATTTTAGACGTAATAGGGTGTTTTTAAGATTTTCTTTGAGTATATACCCTTTACAGTTGGTAAATATAACTCTAGTATTATTTTGCATTATGTTTTTGTTCTAATCAAGCCATGGATGCATAAACACTTATATATAAATTTAACGTAATAGTGGAAATCTAGATGAGAGAGAGTTAGAGAGAGAGAGAGAGCGAGAAAGAAAGAGAGAGAGAGAGAGAGAGAGAGAGAGAGAGAGAGAGAGAAGGAGAGGGAGAGAGAGAGAGAGAAGAGACAGAGAGAGACAGAGAGAGAGGGTAGGAAGAAACAAAGACAGACACAGAGAGGAGGGGGAGGGGGGAGGAATAAAATAGACTGAATTTTGACAGTTCCACAACTGTATAAAGTATTGAGGGAAGTTCTTGCAGCATTTTGCTTTTTCATTTAAAGTCTAACAATTCTATCGATCCGGTACTTTTGCAAATGCATTTGCAACAGTTTCAACACTTTGACTTATACTTAGATAGGTTAACAGTCAAATACATTCAAATACTCGTAAACAAACACACACATGAAAACGCACACATACTCAAACATAAAATACGCACACATACATACACAGAGGCACTCAGACAGGCAACACTATGGCACCCCGTTGAGAGAAAGCTCTTCCACGCGAATTTAGTCCTTACGGCACGATGGAAGGTGATGGCTACTGAGCTGATGACGTCATTCGGTATATATAGCCTGGGGCGCAGATGATTAACACTACGTAGATGATGACACTTCAGTACGTAGAAAAGGGGGTCATAATATCATCATATTCATTATCATTATCACTGTTGCTGTTGTATGGTTATCATTATTATCATTATCATTATTAACAATATCATTGCTTCTACTATCACTCTTATATGTTTTATCATTATCGTCGTCATTATTATCATTACTACTATTATCATTATCATCATCATCATCATCATTACTACTACTATCATTATCTCCATCATTAATATAATAACAATCATTACTATCACAATCATTACTATTATCAACATCATTAACAAATATCGTACAACACTAAACAAATATCAAATCTTTAATGATTACATAAATATTAAAATTAATCACATCCAGTATGTAGCTGGAGATAAGTTCCTCGGAGTCACGTCCTTTCATGTTCACTGCTGCCTCTCTTTGCAAGGCTGTAATCCTGCAACACTAGAATATAATTGTGATGAAACTGTTGAAACGATATGTTAATAATTGTATGTGTATATATATGTCAATACATATATGTATATATATATATATATATATATATATTATATATATATATATATATATAATATATATGTATATATATATATATATATATATATATATATATATATATATATATATATATATATATATATATATATATATATATATAT
>NW_028234412.1:28264567-28272067 GCF_977035675.1 Penaeus japonicus
ACAGCGAGTGACGGTGAAGCTCTGAATCCGGCATAGGTTCGCTTGCAGGTGAAGCTTCGTTAGCAAGTGAAGCTTTATTATCCGGTGAAGTTTTGTTAGCAGGTGAAGCTTTATTATCCGGTGAAGCTTCGTTAGCAGGTGGAGCTTTGTTATCCGGTGAAGCAACGTTATCAGGTGAAGCTTCGTTAGCAGGTGGAGCTTCGTTAGCAGGTGAAGCTTCGTTAGCAGGTGGAGCTTCGTTAGCAGGTGGAGCTTCGTTAGCAGTTGAAGCTTCGTTAGCAGATGGAGCTTCGTTAGCAGTTGAAGCTTCGTTAGCAGATGGAGCTTCGTTAGCAGTTGAAGCTTCGTTAGCAGGTGGAGCTTCGTTAGCAGGTGGAGCTTCGTTAGCAGGTGGAGCTTCGTTAGCAGGTGGAGCTTCGTTAGCAGGTGGAGCTTCGTTAGCAGGTGGAGCTTCGTCAGCAGGTGGAGCTTCGTTTGTCAGTGAAGCTCCGTTAGCAGGTGAAGCATCGTTATCAGGTGAGGATTTGTTAGTCAGTGAAGCTATGTTAGCAGGTGGAGCTTCGTTAGCAGATGGAGCTTCGTTAGCAGTTGAAGCTTCGTCAGCAGGTGGAGCTTCGTTTGTCAGTGAAGCTATGTTAGCAGGTGGAGCTTCGTTAGCAGATGAAGCTCCGTTAGCAGGCGAAGCTTCTTTGACAGGTGAAGCTTCGTTAGTCAGTGAGGCTCCGTTAGCAGGTGAAGCCTCGAACAATGGAAGTTTGATAGGCTCTTCTTGTGGTTGTTGTGGTTGTTTTGGGTGGTGATAGAGGGCACTGGCTGGGGGTTCGTCTGGGGGAGGGAGGGGGGGGGGTTGGGTTGTTATAACTTTCTTATGATTAAAGATTTGTTAATTTGATTATCGTTATTATTGTCGCTGCTATCACCATCATGATATCTTTATTATTATTATTGTTTTCATTATCTTTATTATCATTATTAATTGTTATTGTTACTATCATCGTTATTCATACTGTTATCATCATAATTTTTTATATCATCATAATTTTTGTCCTTATTATTGTCATCATTATTATTGTTATCAACTTATTATCATAATTATCGTTTTCAACTTAATACCGTTATTAACACATCATTATCATCATTATTATTAGTGTTAATAGTAATACAATCATTATCATTATCACTATTATTTTTCTCATCATTATTCTTATAATTATCTTTATCATTTTATTGCTTAATCGACTAATTGCAACATGTGCAACAAGAACAACAAAACCAATAACAACAGGGATAATTAAAGCAATGATCATAATAATAATAGTGATAACAGTGATGGCGATAATAACACAAATAATTATTATAATAACGATAATGATAGTAATAATGACAATTATGATAATGATGATAATGATACTGATACTGATAACGAATAACAATGATAATAACAACAATAATTGCATTCAAAATTTTAAAAATGCTTAAAAATATATAAAATATATTTTAAAAGATTATATATATATATAAAATATATTAAAAAATCAGTAATGATAACAGTTTAATACGTAACCCACACATGAAATACAGATATATTCTGATATATCAATTAAGATTACAATTGTTTTTGTAGTTGTTTTAATTAAACGTGAAACGAGTGATCAGAAGCTAATAGAATTTTATAATGAGAGTCTGAAGGACAAGGGTCAATAATTGTTGTTTTTACGATTAAATTAGTCGACAAATAAACTGAATGGAAATGTGACACTTTTTATATTCTCGGAATCATATATCAATTCTGTGTGGTTTGCAATGAAAATATGTTGCAATTAAGAGCTGAAATGATAATTACCGGTAATTCTGACTGTACTCGCGTTCTGATGTGTGGTGTTCTTATGCTCCTTCCCGGGCCCCGGTTCTGCCACAAGGCTGTAGGATGAAAAATGTACTTATAACTCGTTGGGTGGATAAATGTATCCATAATTGCACATTTATCTGGATATATATGTCAATATGTTTCAGCATTTCTATTTCTATGTTTTTGACTTTGTCTGTTTGCACAAACACACACACACACACACAAACACACACACACACACCCACACACACACACACACACACACACACACACACACAAACAAACACACACACACACAAACACAAACACACAAACACACCGAACACACACACACACACACAATACTAACCGCAGTAGAAATATCTGTATCACGGCCACGACCATCAGGATAAGCGTCATCGTTGTCATGGCAACCCACAGGTGCGTCAGCCTCCTTGCTAAGGGCGACGCTAGCATCACGTGGTAGGAGGAGGGAGCAGGTAGGATAAAAAACAATCTGGAAACGAGAGGGATAATGAGAGAGAGAAATAAAATGAAAGAAAGAATAAGAGAGAAAGAGAGAGAGAGAGAGAGTAAGAGAGGGGGAAGAGAGAGAGAGAGAAAGGGAGAGAGGGAGTAAGAGAGAGGGGAAGAGAGAGAGATAGAGAGAGAGGGAGAGAGAGAGAGAGAGAAAGGAAGAGAGAGGGGAAGAGAGAGAGAGAGGGAATAACAGAGAGAGAGAGAGAGAGAGAGAGAGAGAGAAAGGGAGAGAGGGAGTAAGAGAGAGGGGATGAGAGAGAGAAAGGGAGAGAGGGAGTAAGAGAGAGGGGAAGAGAGAGAGAGAGAGAGAAACGGAGAGAGAGGGGAAGAGAGAGAGAGAGGGAATAAGAGAGAGAGAGAGAGACAGACAGACAGAGAGAGAGAGACAGAGAGAGAGAGAGAGAGAGAGAGAGGGAGATCGCTACAGACACATACACAGAAAGAGAGAAAGACAGACAGAGAGAGAGAGAGAGAGAGAGAGGGAGATCGCTACAGACACATAGACAGAAAGAGAGAAAGACAGACAGAGAGAGGCCGCTAAAAACACATACACACACACAGAAAAAAGCAAAAGCGATAGATGGCTAGATAGATAGATAGATAGACACAAAGAGAGAGAGAGAGGGAGAGAGAAAGAGGGAGAGAGAGAGAAAGAGAGAGAAAGAGGGAGAGAGAGAGAAAGAGAGAGAGAGCGAGAGAGAGAGAGAGAGAGAGAGAAAGAGAGAGAGAGAGAGAGAATGAGAGAGAGAGAGAGAGAGAGAGAGAGAGACCGGTACAAACACAACTACACACACAGAAAAAAAATCAAGAAATAGATAGATAAACAGATAGATAGATAGATAGACAGAGATAGAGAGACCGGTACAATTCCCATGAATTATTTTATAAATGAAAACATATGTATTATAGCTGCATTTGGCTTGATTTTTTAACCATTTTAGTTGAATAATATGTGGGGTGATGTGATCGAACCTACTAACATTACCTAATGCAACTTTTGCAGCAAAGTTTTGTAGTCTTTGTACTTTCTGCATTAGGGTTAGACCCCCAAACATTTAAGCAATAATTAATGATACTCAGAGCAAGAGTTTGTACAACCGTGATTCTTGTTTCTGTAGGGATTTGATTTTTTTATATGATTAAGATATATCATGTATGTTATCAACATGGGATTCAAACGTTATATATCTGTCGAAGTGTATTCCTAGATTTTTTTACTGAAGTACTTGGTATATTTTGGCAGCTTTCGAAATCTATGGTTGTGTCTGGGAATTTTAGCTAAATTTGGGCGACTACATTACGTTTTTTTGTGGATTTATTTTAAGGCCATTGATGTCAAAATATCGTTTTGCTTGAACAAGAATGTCTGAAGTGTTTGTTATCAATGCATCTAAATTGTTCACTGAGTCATCGGCGTATTGTATTAGTTGGCAGTTATGGACTATGGTTGATAAATCATTAATGAAAATTGTGAATAAGATCGGGCCTAATATAGTTCCTTGTGGAACACCGAAATAGACTGGTTCTTATGATGATATATGCTCATTAATTTTTACCGATTGGGTTCTTGTATTTAGATAGCTGTCAAACCAATGGGTATCAATTCTTCGACACGAAGAGAGAGAGAGAGAGAGAGAGAGAGAGAGAGAGAGAGAGACAGATTCAGACAGACAGTCCGACAGACAGACAGCCAAAGACATCTTGGCAATACATTAATTTTAAACTTTCTGCTTTTCCTCCTGATGTACATGGATTGAGAAGCAGAAATATACATAAAACTGTATCCATACAACCTTGCAGGCACAGGAGAAAGAGGGACAGAGAGAAAGAGAGACAGAGAGAAAGAGGGACAGAGAGAAAGAGGGACAGAGAGAAAGAGGGACAGAGAGAAAGAAGGACAGAGAGAAAGAGGGACAGAGAGAATGTGTTCATTTCTAGAAGCGAATCTGCTGCGTCTTTGTATGTGGGTGTGGGTGTTTCTGTTTGTTTGTCTGTTTATGCATGTGTGTTCATGTGTGTGTTTGTGTGTTTGTTTGTTCTGTTTATGCATGTGTGTTGATGTGTGTGTTTGTGTTTGTGTGTGTGTCTGTTTATGTTTGTTTGTCTTTATATAAATGTGTGTTCATGTCTGTGTTTGTGTTTATGCGTATGTCTGTTTCTGTTTATGTATATGTGTTCATGTTTGTGTAATGTGTGTGTATCTGTTTCTGTTTGCTTGTCTGTTTATATATGTGTTCATGTGTGTGTGTACGTGTGTGTGTTTGTGTTTGTGCGTGTGTTTCTGTTTGCTTGTCTGTTTATGTATGTTTGTATTTATATGTGGAAGAGTAGGGTAAATATCTGTCTAAATATATGTAAGCATGGATCTGTCTGCCAAAGTATATGTGTGCATGGGTATACTTGTTTATTTGTCTGTATGCGTGAGCTCGAATTCACGTCCTTGTATGTATACATGTGTGTGTGCGTGTGTGTGAGCTTGTGGTATGTGCGTGCGTAGGGGCGTGCGAGTCTGTGCATGTATGTAAAAAATATATGCGTGTTTGCATTACATTCTTCAAGCAGCTGATGTATGCACATTGCAGCCACTCGGAAAAAATAAAATCTTTTGCTGATCATAAAATTCAAGAGACTGTCAACTTGAGAAAAAAAAGTATGTATATCTAAATAAAGGAAAAAAAAAGAACATCTAGAAGCGAAAAGCGTGTGACATATGTTGTTTTCACCCAAAATATAAGATGAAAATGATGATATTTATAATGATAATAAAATAAATAAAAATATTACTACACAGATATATAGATAGAATATAAACACATAAATGAATCCATAGACATCTAAGTTTATAAATGAATAGATAAATGAATAGATGGAAAAACATGAAAAAATGGATAGAGTGAGAGACAGAAAGGAATGAATAGAGAGAGAGAAAGAAAGAGGAAGATAGAGAGAGAAAGAAAGAGGAAGATAGAGAGAGAAATAAATGTATATTGAGAGAAAAAATGGATAGAGAGAGAAAGAAAGATAGAGAAATAGATAGATAGATAGAGAGAGAAACAAAGATAGAAATAAGTCATACTCTCCCGTATGATATATAACATTATTTTTCTTCTATATTCTCTCTTATTATCTAACCATTATCACTCCTTTTGGCAGAGAAGAAAGGGAAAAAGATAACGACGAAAGAAATAAAGAGTGGAGAAGAAGAAATAGTGAAATAGGAAGATGGGGAGGAAGAGTGAGGAGGAGAGGAAGAAATAGAAAGGACGACGGAGAAATGGAGAATAAGGAAGAAATAGAAAATAAAAGAGAACGAGGGAGAAAAGGAAAGAAAACAAAGAAAGAGAAAGAGGAAGAACAATAAAGGGAGAAATAAATAAAAAGAATAAGATTTTAAAAAAAATGAGAGTAATGGACAGGAACAAATGTTGACAGAGGAAAGATGGGGATAAAGAAGAGGGATGTGAGGAAAAACAATAAAAAAAGAAGACAAAGAAGAAAAGAAAAAAAACAGAAGAGAAAGAAATTGAAAAAGAGGAAGAAATAGAAGGAAAGGAAGACATATAAAATTATGACGGTATGGAAAAGGAGGAAGAGAGAAGAGAAGAAGACATAACGAAATAAGATGAGGAGAAAGAGGAAGGGAGAGGAAGAAATATAAGAAAAGGAAAATGAAATGAGTAGAATATAGAAGGAGAAAGAGAAAGAGAAAAGAAATATCGTGATGGGATAGAAATGAAGAGAGGAGAAATGGCGAATAGGAAGACGAGGAAAAAGAAGAAAGAGGAGAGACAGAGATAGGAAAAAATGTAAGAAATACGGTATAGGAATAGGAAGAGATATGAAGAAGATAGGGAATAAGAGAGAGAGAGAGAGAGAGAGAGAGAGAGAGAGAGAGAGGGTGAGAGAGAGAAGAAGAGACAGAAAGAAAAAGCACTGGAGAGACCAAGAGAGAAAACGAAATGGAGAGAGAGAGAGAAAGAAATAGAAGGAATAAGAAGCAAGAAAGAGAAAAAGTATAAGTAGATGAAATTGTTAAATATATGAAAGGGAGAAGAAATAAAAAAAAATAAAAAAAAAATAAAAAGAAAATAAATAAAATGAAGAAATAAAACATTAAAACTATAAAACACAAGAGAGAAAAATAATAAACATATGAGAAACTAGAAAAGAATAAAACAAAAAACGTATAAACGATAAAGCGAAAGAGTAAGTGAACTAGAAGAAAATAATAATAATAATAATGTGATGGTAAAAAACAACAACATCATAATTAATTTAGATTTAGAGAGAAGAAAAGTGTATGTGTGGGATGATATGGGGCACACACACAAACACATACATGTATACATATACATGCATACATATATATATATATATATATATATATATATAGAGAGAGAGAGAGAGAGAGAGAGAGAGAGAGAGAGAGAGAGAGAGAGAGAGAGAGAGAGAGAGATAAAAGAGAGAGAGAGATAAAAGAGAGAGAGAGATAGAGAAGGAGAGATAGATAGATAGATAGATAGAGAGAGAGAGAGACGCAAAAACAGAGAAGAAAGAAAAGGAACTTAAACGATTTGTTGCAAACTAAGTTGATGATGAGCACACATGTCAACTTACAGTCCAGTGAAAAAAAAAAATCTGAATTCTAAGAAAAATCATTCTGTTACCATTATCTATAAAGAACAAGCTGTTTGTGTATGTGTGTATGTGTATGTGTGTGTGTGTTTGTGTGTGTTTGTGTGTGTGTGTGTGTGGTTGCATGTCTGTGTGTCTGTTGGTATGCGTGAGTCTATGTTTTATGTATATGCGTGTCTATGTATGTATATTTAAGTATAATGTATTCAAAACGCAAAGGATATACATTACCCCCCCCCAACACCTACCCACACCCACACACACACACACACAGACACACACAGACACACAAACACACACATAAATACTCTATCAATTATATCACACTCACATTTCTGTTCGAACTTAGATATACACTCAAGAAAGAAATATATTTTCATCCCACTTCACTCACAAAGAAAAAAAAGTGAATAAAATCACATTTAAAGTCACAATGTTGTTGGTATTGACACATTTTGTTGCTGATATTTATGTTTTTTTGCCCATGTGCACTTGCG
>NW_028234412.1:28277067-28280795 GCF_977035675.1 Penaeus japonicus
TGTCTTTCTCTCTCTGTCTTTCGTTCTCTATCTTTCTCTCTATCTTTGTCTGTCTTTCTCTCCTTTCCTATTATTTTCACTCTCTCTTTTTCTCTTGATTTCTTTCTTTCTCTTTCTCTTTCCCCATCCTCCCACCCTTCCCCCGTCCCTACCTCCCCCCAATCCTACCCCATCTCTTGATCTCTCTCCACAAAGAAAAAAAAAATCCCCCCCCCAAAAAAAAAAAAAAAAAAAAAAAAAAAGAAATCCACCCGCATCATTTTCCGCCCCGAGTCACGTACTTTGTTGTCATATAAATAAGTCTCCCCTTGAAATTGCTCGGGTGAAGGGAGCACTCGCGCCATTATCGGTTGCAAATTGCGGATCACTTGCACGGTGAGATTAATGGCAAAGGTTTCGCTTGATCGATGGGTTAAAACTTTTTTTTTTGCTTGCTTGCTTGCTCTTATTAGGTTACGGTTCTGTGTCTTTATCTTAGACTTTATGTCACTCACTACATTGAGTTATCTGTCTGTGTGTCTGTATGTTTGTGTTTGTCTTTTTTTCTTCTACGGTCTTGTAACCATATGTACGGGATTCTCTCTCTTTTCCGCTCTTTCTCTCTTCTTTCTCCCTTCGTCTCTCTCTCTCTCTCTCTCTCTCTCTCTCTCTCTCTCTCTCTCTCTCTCTCTCTCTCTCTCTCTCTCTCTCTCTCTCTCTCTCTCTCTCTCTCTCACTGTCTGTCTACCCACTATTCTCTCTCACTTTCTTACTCTCTCTCTCTTTCTATCAATTTATTTGTCTACCTATTTACCATTTACTCTTTCTGTCAGTGAGTCTGTTTGTCTTTCTATCTGTCTCCCCCCCTCTCCTTGTTTCTCTCCCTCTCCCTCCCTTCCCCTCTCTCTCCCTCTCTCTCTCTCTCTCTCTCTCTCTCTCTCTCTCCCTCCCATATCTCGCTCTTCCTCTCTCTCTCCCCTTCTCTCTCTCTCTCTCTCTCTCTCTCTTTCCCTCTCTCTCTTCCTCTCTCTCCCCCCCTCTCTCTCCCCCCCCCTCTCTCTCCCTCCCTTCCCCCCTCTCCCTCTCTCTTTCTCCCCCTCTTTCTCTCTCTCTCTCTCTCTCTCTCTCTCTCTCTCTCTCTCTCTCTCTCTCTCTCTTCCCTCTCTTTCTTCTCCTCGTCTCTCCCTTCTCTTTTATCCGAGTTGAAGTTTACCGAAGACGTCAAGGCAGCAGTTCCCAAGGTCTGGCGAATATTTCAACGAATAAATATTGTTTTCATGGCAAATGTTGTTGCATCGAGTTGTATTGCTGTCTTGCTGCATCGGAATGTTTTATTGAGCAGGTGGAATGGAAAATATTATTAAGGGGTATTTGTTTATACTGGATAGTATTTATTGTATATAATTTGCGATGGGTGTCTTAGTATGTTGAAACTAATAAGCCACATAAGATAAGTATGTGATGCCAGACACAGGGTTTATACAATTATTGTTTATATCATAATGAAGAAAGCTGGCATTATGGTGCACGGAAAGTAATAAACACTACAGCACAATGATCACAGTAATAAAACACTATCAGGACACTATGAATCAGGCGTCAGTGGTAGCGCAGTCGATCCCGGTCTGTCTGTATGTTCCAGACATCCGATTTATATGGAAGGTTTTCCTATCAGCAATTCCCAGCTGTGGTTATGTGGGAACGTAGCCTGTGATAGGAGGGCGTAGCAATCATAGGTATACAGTTTTTTTTTTAGGATCAATATGACCTGACCTGAACAGGCTTATGAGAGGCACAAACGATGCCTCATTACTAACTAGAATGTGTATTTATGTAATATTTGTAATCATTTACTCTCTCTCTCTCTCTCTCTCTCTCTCTCTCTCTCTCTCTCTCTCTCTCTCTCTCTCTCTCTCTCTCTCTCTCTCTCTCTCTCTCTCTCTCTCTCTCTCTCTCTCTCTCTCTCTCTCTCTCTCTCTCTCTCTCTCTCTCTCTCTCTCTTTCACTCCCAAATGTATCTTTCTCTTTCGCTGTTTGATCAAGTAAATACAAATTCCAACCTTGAATGGCTGACAAATAGTATGTTGGAATTATACTACCCCTTTAAGTTACCAAGCTAGAAAAAATAATACGTCAGAAAATAAATAAAATAGATAAATGATAATAAGCTAGGAAAAAAGATAACGAAATTACCTTTCCTTTGTCTCGGCGAACATCAGCAGCCGTGGATTCAAACCAATACTTTTTTGTTTGTTTGTTTTCTTCTTCTTCTTCTTTCTTTCGTTATATTATTGGTCATAATATTTCCATATGTATTTATCTGTGTGTATGTATGTATATGTATGTATATATCTATATCTATATATATATATATATATTCATCTATCTATCTTTATATATATATATATATATATATATACATATATATATTATATATATATATATATATATATATATATATATATATAGATATATATATATATATATATATATATATATATGTACACATATATACATATAAACAGCTTATATATATATATATATATATATATATATATATATATATATATATATATATATATATATATATATACATATATATTCTTCCTCTCTTCCTTTTCTTGTTCTTTATTATTATCTTTGTTTTCTTTTTCTTCATCCTCGCTTTCATCATCATCATCATATTTCTCATCACAATCATCATTATCAATCCTTTTCTATGTGTATGAAAGGTTGGGCAGATGTGTTTTGTGTCTGTGTTTGTGTACGTATGTGTATGTAGAGGGGGGGGGGGGTTGTGTACGTGTATGTATGTGCGCATCTGAGGGATGAGCGTGTGTTTGTGTGTACCTATGTTTTCCTGCCTTGTGTGTGTTTATGTAAATATCTGTCTTTCGGAACTGAATTCTGTGTAAATAGTGCTTTACTTAGTCAGCTGAGTTGTACATGCAACACAGATTAAATTCCTAACACCTTCCAGGCACGTATGCATGTGCTTACGTGTGTGTGTGTGTGTGTGTGTGTGTGTGTGTGTGTGTGTGTGTGTGTTTGTGCGTGTTTGTGTGTGTGTGTGTGTGTTTTATTGTCTTCAAAGCAATTCATATCAATTTTTACTTTCAGAATTTTCATTTTTTTATTCATTTTAAAAAATCCGATCGCAAAAGATATATATGCAATGGAAAGAGAGAACAGGATTGAAATAGTCAAATGAATTGATGAATGAACAAAAATACAAGGATTCAATCACAGTGAATGACTGAAAGCGGAGATGTCATTTTGAAATGAATCTAACATGGAAAAAAATCAAATCTTAATTCTGAAGCCTTCATGCGTAACATTATGAGCAATACGTATGCAGGATAACATGCAATATTCGAATTATATTGTTGTCTAAAATAAACGGAAAAAAGAAAGATAGGAAGGTTGAATGTACACATTTTCTGTGAGATATGTGAAGCTACGGAATGATTAACATAAAGCAGCCTTTCTCTTGATTACTTTTATTTCTATAATCATCATCATTTTTTTTTTCATTAACGTCTGCTGTCTTTTTTTTTCTTTTGTTTTCTTCTTTTTGCGTGTGTGTGTGTGTACGTGTATGTACGTGTATGTGTGTGTATGCGTGTGTGAGTTTGCGTGCATGTGCGTGTATGTTTGTGTGTGTGTATGTGCGTGTGTGTGTGAGAGAGAGAGAAAGAGAGAGAGTGTGTGTTTGTGTGCGTGTGTGAAATTGCACATCTAAGGATGTC
>NW_028234412.1:28280895-28283395 GCF_977035675.1 Penaeus japonicus
TGGACATCTTGAACAGAAGGAAGCTAAAGTTTATTGGTTCATGTAATGAGAAGGCGTAAGTCTCGAGAAAAACTTAATGACAGAATGGAAAGAGGAAAGAGAGGCAGAGCAAACCGAAGACAAGGCCTGAGCGACAACATCAAAGATAATATGCGGGTTGACGTTGGTACAAGTTGAAAGAAAAGCGCAAGACCGAATGGAGTGGCGGAGAATGGTGGAGAGGTCCACGGCTGCTCAAACAAACATGAGCCTATCCCCGATTATTGATATGTATTATTATATATACATATAATTATATATATATATATAGTATATATATAAGATATATATATATACTATATATATATATACCAAAGATTTATATATATATATATATTAATATATATGTATGGTATATATATATATATAATAACTATATATATAAATATATAATATATATATATATAAATATAGCATATAAACATACATATACACATATACATATACATAAACACAAACACCAAATCTTGTCCTAAGCCCCCACCCCCCCTGTAAATTTTACTTATCCCTAAAGACAAACCCTTTTCCATTGCAAGATTTTGGCAGACTTTGCTTACGAGCTGATGCAGACTATCCACCCGACCGTCATCAACTCTCCTCTGGTCGGTCGACCAGGAGTATGTTATGCATTTTGCGGGCGGGGATGATGTAAGAGCTCGCTTCCCGCATAAGCCTCGAGGGTTTGTGGAAATTATTATCATTTTTTTCCTTTTCCTATTTATCATTACTATCAGCCTTTATTTGCATATAAATACAATTCATATATAAATAGATTTCATTCAAGGAGATTTCAACTTTGATGAGTATCATTACAATAGTATGCTTTAGGACATAATCTTAAAGTACCTGTGCTATATTTTGATTTTAAGATAAGACTTTTTAAGGCGATATAGTCTTCATGTACATTTCTCCTCTGAACAGGCCCCGAGAAATGGAAATGCAGAAAGGAGATCTGGTGCACCGCCAATTTAACAGAAATCAGCAAAAAAATGATGGGTTTCAATTGGGCACGAACACACGCTCAAAAAAGAGAGGTTTTTACCCTGCTTACAAAACTCTCGAAAAGCTAACCTTAGCAGATGTGAAGTCCTTTGAACATATTGACAGAATGAATAAAAGCCTGTGATTCTTTTTTCACTCTGTATTGTGGTTATT
Source organism: Penaeus japonicus (assembly GCF_977035675.1). Taxonomy (NCBI): domain Eukaryota; kingdom Metazoa; phylum Arthropoda; class Malacostraca; order Decapoda; family Penaeidae; genus Penaeus; species Penaeus japonicus. Next base: position 28,282,090 of record NW_028234412.1, read on the forward strand.
TGTGATTCGTAAAGCATTAATCTGTGTCATATATAGAAATGTTTATAGTACGTCTTTTTTTTCCATTTCTCTTCCCTCTTCTTTTTTTTTTCTTTCTCATATTCCTTCTTCTTATTCTTCCCCTTCATTTTCTTGATCCAGTTTTGTTGTATTGTTTTTCTCTCTGTTAGTCTTTCTCTCGCTTTTTACAATTTCATTTCATTGTCTGATCTTTCTCTGTCTTTCTGTTTCTCTTTCTCTTTCTTCATCTTTTCCCAGGTTTTTGTTTCTTTTTTTTTTTACTTTCCTCATTTTAACTGCCTTGTATCCATTTTTTTCTCTTTATTTTTTTTCTTTCCTATCTTTCCTATTTTTCACTTTAAAATTCCCATCCTTTCCATTCGTTCAATTTCCTTTCTTTCTTATCTTTCTTTTCCTTATTTTTCTTTTTCATTTATCGTTATTTGATCTAGCCATCATTCATCTCTCTATTCCCCTTTTTTGTCTGTTCCCCATCTTCCCTCCTTTCTTTCTCCTTTCTTTCTTTCTTTCTTTCTTTCTTTTTTTACTTTCTTTCTTTCTTTCTTTCTTTCTTTTTTTTTCTTTCTTTCTTTCTTTCTTTTTTTTTTTTTTTTTTTTTCTTTCTTTCTTTCTTTCTTTCTTTTTTTTTTCTTTCTTTCTTTCTTTCTTTCTTTCTTTCTTTTTCTTTCTTTCTTTCTTTCTTTCTTTCTTTCTTTCTTTCTTTCTTTCTTTCTTTCTCTTCGATCTTCTTATCATCGTTCCTCTCTCTTTTCCTCCTTTCACTGGTATATCCCTAGAAGTGCAATTTTCAAACGTTATTTACAGGAACATCAGAATAAGCTAGTTGATTTAATGTTACATAGCATATCCATCGAAGAACAACTTTATGTTAGACAGAAAAGGAGGGTAAAAGTTCATACAGGATATGATAAATCTAGAGCAAAGACTAAACAAGTTATTTATATATATATAGATATATATATATATATATATATATATATATATATATAAATATATATATATATATATATAATGTATACTGTATTTTACATGAATGAAGATTGATACGAATATTTTTTTTTATTCCCATCCATATATATCTATAAGATATGGAGTTAAACTTAATAACTTTTTATTGATTGATACGTGTATTTGAAAGACAATGAATAAGTCCTTCAATGTCACTCTACTCTGACCGCGCGTATACGTGTGTGTTTGCGCGCGCGCGCGCTTGCGTGTGTGTGTGTGTGTGTACGTGCGTGCGATACGTAACGCGCAGCTACCCTTTATCGGTCTGAATGATTCC
>NW_028234412.1:28290202-28337702 GCF_977035675.1 Penaeus japonicus
TTATGCTGTAAGATTCTCAAGGTGGTCATTTGGCGGTTTTAGAGGAAGGTGGGAGCATCTCACAGTATTCATTTCTGACTCCTTTCAGTCTGTGTCAACCTAGAATCATCCTTCCAGTGACCTCAATTGATCCTGCTTCCAGATGCCTTCTTATTTTCTCTTCACGATTTATGAAAGTTTTGTTTGTGAACAGGAATTTTAGGTTTCCAGCCTTGATTTCCCTGCCTATCATGATTTTGTCATAATCTTCATATTTTTTGGGGTAGTGGGCAAAAATTTGTAGCCCATATCCCTTGGGTCTGCTGGAATTCCTCCTTATAAAAGTTTTGTTAGTGATTTGGATGTTCTTTGTTCTTTGACTATGATGGTTGTCATTGTTGTTGGGAGATTGATCTCGAACTCCTCTTCCTGGGCGGTTGTATCCATTGTGGAGATGCCTGTTTCCAGGGCTTGAACATGTGATAGTTCACTTGTGCTTGCTGTTGAGATTGATAAATGTCTCATTTTTGGGCAGACAGAAGGCTGGTCAACTGGTATTACTGCAGATTCTTTGGGCGGTTCAGTTGAGATCAGTGTCCCAGTGGATTGGGGAGGAAGGATGACTTGGAATATTGCCCTAGAGTCTGCATCATTAGGGACTTCTACCTCTGGGAGGTTCGCTGCTCTGAGGCCTTTTTTGACTTCCTCGGCGTAAGTTCTGGGTTTTCCTAGGTTTGCTAGGTGTGTGTTGATCAGTACAACTAGAACCTTGAAGGAAAGGTCGTTTGGGAGTGAGAGAATCTGTTTCGTGGAGCTTGCTTCTTTCAGGGCTGCATCCGCTGCCTTTTTTGTACTGTTTTCCATTATCCTTTTTGCATATTTGTGTAGTTAGCGCACAAATAAACATCACCTGTTTCCATTCTTTTTTTTTTCTTCAAAAGCCGTCACCTACTCCCATATTTACCTTTATTTAGGTATATATATATATATATTTTTTTATTATTATTATTTTTTTTAATGTATATTATATTGTGTATGTATGTGTACATACACTGGTATGTACAGTTATATACATGTTTATAGTTCATATTTTTTACATTACGTTCTTCGACCCTAGGGGTGCCACATGTTATGGTTAGTTTAGAATATTTTTAATGCAAATTGGCTGCTTTCCCATTCCTGCTACTGGCAAATAGCAGGAGTGGGGTTTGCTGCCTTCTATATAGTCATCGTACCCAATCCTCCTTTTCACCTGAACTCCTTTGCGTGAGAAGTAGAGAGGTGGGTCGATATCTACTCGTTTCTTTCTCTCTCTTGCTCTTGTTTCCTTTTTTGATAATGCATGTGTTTGTTTCCCATTTCTCTTTACTTAGTTCTCTGAGGGCATTAACTAAGCTTCTAGTAGCTTCCCAGTCTTTGCTACTGGCAATTAGCAAAGATAGGGTTGCTGCTATTACAAACTGGACCATACCCCTCCCTCCTTTTCGCCTGAACTCCCAGAGGAGAGAAGAAGAGGCTGGGATGGTTCACGTTTCTGCTTGGTTGTAATGCTATCTATTGGTTCTGGAGTAGATAAGTTCTGGGGGGTTTGTATTTGCTTTCGGAAGGCTCCTTGGCCACCAGTAGTGTTCGCCTTCTGTGTTGCTACTGATCAGACTTATCTGCTCGTAATTTGCGTCTTCTAGGAGACGGTCCCAGGTTTTTGCAGCCAGCCTGTGTATTCAAGTGTTCATTGGCTCCAGGTTATAAGTTAAGTGTAATTCTCTGATTGAAAGGCGAGGATTTGGCCACCTTGTTCTGTTCACCCAGAGTATTGCTTTGTTTTGAACAGCCTGTATTTTGTATAGTGATAATAGTGACAGAGCATTGAGAGGGACTGGTGGATATTCGAGTGCTGGCCGGACCATTGATTTATAAAGCTTGAGCTTAACCATGGGGGGACAGCTCGAAAATCTCTTTATCTTTGTTAAGGTATTCTCTGCTATTCTGATCCTTTCTTTAACATGGGATAAGATACCGGTGTTCGTTATCTTTAATCCTAGCATCTTTCCAGCCTTGGCGAAGTTGACATCAATACTCTGGAGGTTTGGGATCCCTGGTTTAGTTCTAGCAGCTGGAATTACCGTGAATTTGTGTTTGTTTGTTTTTATCTTCCATGCCTCTTCAAATTGGTTAATGGCTGCTACTGCTCTATCCGTGGCGAGTCTTATAAACTGGTGGCGAGGGGAAGGATGTGTGATAATTTGCATGATGTCATCTACATACATTATGTAATTACTATCCCTCGTTGGAGGGGGGATAGGTGAGGTGTATAAGATGTATAGGGTGGGGGATAGTACGCTCCCTTGAGGAACTCCACTATGGAGTTGAATCTCGTTTCCTAATATTTGTCCAACACAGATTTTTGCCTTCCTATTCTGGAGGAAGTTGGATAGTAGCTTAGTAATTGGTCTGGGCAGATTGAGTTCTAGTAGGCGATGTCTGATGCCAGGGTGCCAAACTTTATCAAAGGCTTTAGCTACATCCCGAAGCACTATGTTCGTTTTTTTCTTATTTGTGAGTGCTAGGGTTATTTCTTCGTAGGCTATTGCAATCGCTGTACTGGTTTCCCTTGATTCCAGGACCCCATATTGTCTGGGATTTAGAAGTTGGTGCTCCTCAAGGTGTAACTTCAGACAGTTGTTGATTTTTTTTTCCAGGATTTTGCCCGGTATTTCTAATAAGGAGATAGGCCTGAAGTTCTCTGGCCTATTTGGTGGTTTTCTGGCTTTTGGTATTAAGGTGATTAAGGCAGTTTTGAAATAATTTGGGAAATAGCCTGAGGCCAGAGATGCATTATAGATTGCTGTCAGGTGCTGTTTCATTGGGGGTAGGTTAACAATATCTTGTTTCCTTATCTGGCTGATTCCTGGAGCCTTATTCTTTGTGCGTTTGATTACGTTAGTGATTTCGTCTGCCGTGATAGGTGTGGTTAGAGGATTTCCTTCAGTTAGAATTTCCAGGTCTATTGTTTGTTCGGCCTCTAGACTGTATTTTTTGCTGGGCTAGATCTTCCAGTACTCGTTCTTCGGTCTCCTCGTCGAAATTTTGAAGATATTCCTTCAGTATGGTGGCTAAGTTCCTTATGTTGGAGTATAAGTTTTGCAGGAGTTGTAATTTTGGAGTTTTGTATGGGTGTGCGGCAGTTCGGTGCTGTGTCTCAGGGATAGAGGCTTTTTTTGCTTCCACTGGTAGTGAGGTTGCCTGGTATGATACGACAGTTTAGATATCCATATCTGTTTGTCAGTACTAGATCCGGGCTTGTGGCTGAGTTATTTCTGATTAAGGTGGGGAAATCAGGGCCGATATGGTTCATACGTCCCTTGGTCAATAGCTGTTGTTATCGTTATGCCCCAGAGTTCTGTGCCTGGCGTTTAAGTCGCCCATTAGATAAACTGGTCTTTGTTGTCTGAGAAGTCTGAGGATGTCGGGGTATGGCAAGAATGGTCTGCGAGGTGGAAGGTATCCTGTAGCCAGAATTATTGAGCCCCTTGCTGTTTCTATCTCGACTGCGAGAAACTCGTGGTCGAAATCGTCCACTATATGATGTCTTGACAGCTATTGCTACCCCATCTGATATCTCTTCTGATTTGTTTCTTTGATAGACATTATACATATAGATTTTTATTCTTTGGCTATCTTGTTGGCTGTGACTGTTTAGTAACATAATATCGGGATTATGGGTTGCATAGGTATTATTCAGTTCATGTTTCCTAATGCGCCAATGTAAGACGTTATGTTGTAGGATCTTAATGGTACTAATTTTGCTGTTTTTGAGGAAGGTTGTATGGTCTCGGAGTACTCGTTTCTTATACCTTTTAGTTTATGTCTGGCTAATATCATTCTCCCGTGCACATCTGTGGAACCTGCTTCCAGGTGTCTCTTTATTTTCTCTTCATGGTTGATGAAGTTGCAGTTTGTGAAGGGAAAATTTGACGTTGCCAGCTTTAACTTCTTTGCCAATCATAATTATGTCATAGTTTGCGTATTTTGAAGGGTCATACACGTAGATTTGGAGGCCTAGATCCTCTGGGTCTGCTGGGATTCCACCATAGAGTAATTTCGTAACTGGTTTTTGTTTTTCTCTTTCGGCATTGTTTTTGGTTTGGGAGCTGGGAGGTTGATCTCCAATTCTTCCTCCTGGTTGGCTGTCCCTTTATCCATGCTGGATATGGTGGTCTCGAGGGCTGTGATGTGTGATTTCTCACTTTAGGTGCTCGCAGTTGAGATAGATTGGCTTTCTTCTTGCTGGACATTGGGTTGATTTGGCGGAGGGATGACTTGGAAAACCGGTACATCAACTTCAGGTAGGTTGGCAGCTCTTAAGCCCTTTTTTACCTCTTCGGCGTAAGTACCAGGCTTACCAATGTTGGCTAGATGGGCATTTATCAGCGCAACTAGTACTTTGAATGAGAGGTCATTTGGGAAAGCTAGGACCTGCTTAGTTGCTGCTGCCTCTTTTAGTGCAGCATCTGCTATCTTCTTTGCCACTGTGCTGTATGGCAGTTCTGCTGTTTCTTTGATCTTGGAGGTCTTTTGTCCTTCAATTTTCTTGATGGTTTCTCTCCTTATCCTACATTTGCCCGGTAGTGTCCTGTGGTTTTCCCTACAGTTTACACATTTTGGACTGTCTTTGTTGGGGCAATCACGGAAGATGTGGCCGTGCTGTGAGCATTCACTGCAGATTTTTTGGTCTTTCTTTGGGCAGGAAGATTTAATATAGTGATATGTGTAGCATACCATACATTGTGGTACATTGGTATACCGCTCATATTCGATATTTCTGGGTGGTATCGAGAACCAGAATAATCGTAGTCCGGTCTCTTTAACTTTGTCTGCCATGGCCATGGTGCAGAATCTCACCTTAATTATCTGTGGCTTTTCCATTTTGAAGATGTCATCGACTTTTGCGAAGGGTGCCGATTTCAAGATTTTGTCTTTTATCGAGAAGTTGTTCTCTCTCATGACTTCCTGGTCTATACCTTTTAGGACAAGTGTCATTCATGCCCTTATCTCTAGAGATAGTACTGGGGAGAATCCAGCAGCAGTGAGAGCATTTTGGGTATCATCTTCAAAGATGTTATTGGTGCAGTGGTTGGTGTCTGTTATAGCTATATATCCATCGCAGGTGGAGACGAGCTTAACGATCTTGATGTCTCGTTGGCAGAGTGTCCTCATTCCTCCTTTCAGACGACGGTGGTCCATCTGATTTGATACGTACTTTCGGCATCTTTACATTTTGACTTATTAGTTGTACAGAAAAAAGGGTGGCCTGCCTAATCCTTGAGAGAGTGCTCATGGATTACAACATCCCCCCTCCCCCTGCACTCTTGATGTGCGTCTGGGAGGACGTAGGGTTGATCACTAGAGCCCTCAAGGATGCCCCAGAGGGGAACCTAATCCTATCTCTAGAGTGGCAGAGAGTGCCAATGTGGCTCTAATTCCTTGCCTCTCCCCCGTTCCTAGGATTAGTCGGCGGAGTTCTCCACCTAGCAAGGGCTTGTAGGCTGGTCCTGCGGGCAGCAGCCCCCCAACTAGTACACTGCAGTGAGGTTGAGAGCACTACTGCAACGAAGGTGAGGTCCAGGCACGAGGACTGAAGGGAGTGAAGAGAAATAGGTGAGAGAGAAAAAGGACACTGACAAGTCACCAAAGATCTTATCTGTTTATCAAAGATAACCAGACAGTCCTCTTTGGAGCAGTGTGAGTGTATATATGTTGTGGTGTTTGTGTGTGTATTGTGGAGCCCCCAGAAGAGGCACGACCAGACACCTGATGCTATGTCAATTAGAGCCCAGCTGGGCACGACCGAACGTGCCAAAGGTGTGAGACCGCAGACTGGAGAGCCTTGTGTGCTCATTATGATTATCACACACTTGGTATGAAAGGTAAGGTTGGCAGGTGTGAATACGAATACGAATATGAGAGAAAAGAAGAGAATCAGATTCTCGAAAAGGGGAAGAGAGAGAAAGAGCTAAGATAATAGCTAGCTACTTAAAATGAAGTAATAGTAAGAGGTAAGAAAGGTAGGGGGCGTAACCCCTTGCTGGTCATAAAAATTGTTCTTTGTTGCATGTATGCCTTTTGAGCTTCTTTGTTATTATGTTTGTTTGGTGGTCGGAATGGCCCCGGTGGAGGAGGTAAAAGGCAGGCTAAATCTTGTTTAGTACCGCTTCTTGTGTGGTGATACCCATCTGTTATAAATATTGTTACAGTTATACATAATTCATATTATATAAGTAAAATAAAAGTATACAGTTAAACATCCACACCCATGTTCTTTACATTATTACACTTATATGTACAAGTGAACTTATTTTTTTTTTCTTTAAGAAAATTACACGTATATGTACAAAGTAACTTATGTATGCGCATACACCAAAGTTTTTTTTTTTTTATGATAATTACACTTATATGTACAAATGAACTTATATATGCACATACACCATACTTTTTTTTTTTTAAATATATAAAGATAGTTACACGTATATGTACAAGTGAACTTATAAATGCACATGGACCTTTTTTTTTTTTTTTTCTTCAAATATGTACATATATGTGCACATCATCTGCATGTCCACATATTTACGTTTTCCATTTTATCATCAGCTTTTTATTTTCCAGGTCTTCTGTGGAGAGTTCTAGATACAGGTTGGAGTCCGGTTCAGCATCTTAGGATGTTTTCAGGTAAGTTTAGAATATTTTCTTGTTTCTGTTCAGCCCCTGACATGATATTCTGCTTGAATCTCCGTACAGGATAGTAGAGTGCGTCGGAATTTTGTTCTCGGCATAGTTACCCTCGAGAGATTGTTTTTCGTGATAGTAGCATAGCTCAACAGCTATGCATTCGGCGTAGTTGCCCAAGTAATTGGTTGTCTAGGTGTCTGTTTTCACCTTAGGTGTATTTAGTCATTACCTGAACCTTCTTTCTTCTACACTCATCTTTCTTTTTCTGCGCAGCTTCTCCTCTCCCCTGCTACTGGCAATTAACAGGCAAGAGGATATGTTATGCAGATGTAGTCCAGCCTCCTCTCCCTCTTTCAGAGCTCCCAGGATGAAAGAGGGGGAGGGGGGGGGATCTGTTGTCATTAATTCGTCATCTGTTAGCTCTCGAAAATATTGGTTCTGGAGGCGGTCGTCTTGTTCTCGAGAGGCTCCATGGCCACCATTTGTGCTCCCCGTCCGTATTGTTGTGAACGTCCCATAACCTTAGATAGTTGCTGTCCTCCAGGTATTCCAGGCGATCCCAGGTTCTTGTTGCCATGTGGAAAATACGGATATTTATAGGCTCGAGATTGTACTCCTGGTGTAGCTCTCTTATTGAGGGATGAGGATTTGGCTATCGTATCCCTTTAACCCAGAGAATTGCCTTGTTCTGAATGGCTTGTATTTTGTACCAGGACGATGTGGCTATTGTGTTCAGGGGGACTGGTGGGTATTCTAGTATTAGTCGTACTAGTGTTTTATAAAGTTTTATTTTCACTTCGTCAGGGCAGTTGGAAAACCTCTTCAGCTTGGTGAGAATGCTGCCGGCCATCTTGGTCCGTTCCTTAACGTGGGAATAAATGCCGGTGGTTGTGATTTTTAGTCCCAGTAATTTTCCTTCTTTAGCATAGTTCACATTGATGCTTTGTAAGTTGGGCAGGCCCGGTTTTGTTCTGGCAACTGGGATAATTAGGAACTTTGTTTGTTCTTATTTTCCAGTCTGATTCAAAGTTGTTGATTTCCGTTATTGCCCTGTCTATAGTGAGTCTCAGAAATTGGTTGCTGGGGGAAGGGTGTGTAATGATTTGGGTTACGTCATCTGCGTACATGATGTAGTTGCTGTGTCTTACTGGTGGTGGAGTAGGAGACGTGTACATGATGTATAATGTAGGCGACAATGTGCTTCCTTGTGGGACCCCACTGAGAAGTGGGAACTCGGGCCCGATCAGGTTGCCTACTCTTAGTTTTGCTCTCCTGTCCTTCAGGAAACTTTGTACAAATCGGATTATTGGCTACGGGAGGTTTAACTGGAGTAGCCGGTGTATCATGCCAGGGTGCCAGACCTTGTCAAAGGCCTTGGCAACATCTCTTCGTCCGAGATTTGGAATATGTTCTTCCAGTAAGTGCGATGGATTTCCTCTTTTTCTATGTTTTTATAGCACTTTCCTCCTCGTTCATTGTAGAGGTATGGGCTGTTTGTTCTCGTTTCCCATTAGTTGCTTCAAATGTCTCCAGAATTCTTTGGAATCTTTTACTTTAGAGGCTAGGCATGTTGTTAGTTCTGCCCATTTGAGGTTGTGCAGAGCTCTACATGTTTCCACAAGTTGTTCCCTGATGAGGACATGCTGTCGTCTTAGTTCCTGGTTCCATCCTTGGGTGTTTGCCAGGTTCCTGATACCATTGTATAATGTCTGCAAGAGTTGCAGTTCTGGGGAGTTTGCTGGATGTGGTAGTCTTCTAAAGGTTTTTGTTGGGACACAGATTTGTTTGGCTGTTTGAACGTCATGGAACCACTTTTCCATTTCCCTGTCAATCTCCGTGGCAGGTTTCCCATCTAGTGCAATGGGTGGTTTGTTCGTTAGCAGTTCCTTATGTTGGATCCAATCTGCTTTACTATAATCAGGTTTAGGGGTTGTAGGTATGAGGATGGGGTTTGTTGATATGTCCATTATTACAGGGATATGGTCACTGGTGGTGAGGCTGCCAGGCATAATACAGTGATTAAAGTGTCCATATCTATTGCTTAAGATGATATCTGGGCACGTGGCTGAGTTTTGACGTATAAGCGTGGGGAAGTCTGGTCCGAGGTGCCTTAGTCTATTGTCAGCCATTAGCTGCGTAATACTGGACCCTTAAGATGTACACCGGTGTGTGGAGTCTCAGGAGCCTGAGTAAGTCTGGATACAGTAAGAATGGTCGACAAGGTGGTAGGTACCCAGTTGCTAAGATGATTGGCCCTTTAGCTGTGTCGATCTCGACTACAAGGAATTCTTGATCAAAGTCATCTATAACTCGATATTGCAGGTCTTTTTCGATCGCTAGGGCTACTCCATCTGACCTCTCTTCTGTTTTGTATCTCTCTTATATACGTTATACGAGAAATTTTTTATTTTGTTGTTGTCATTTAGTCCATGGCTATTGATTATGATGACACCTGGTTTGTGTATAGCATACGTATTATTACTGAGCTCATTTTTTCTGGTCTGGTTGGCCAGTGCAGCACGTTATGTTGGATCACTCTCAGGGTCATTTTGCAGATTTGGAGAGTGGCTGGGTCATCTCAGAGTATTCGTTACATATGTCTTTTAGTTTGTGCCTTCCCATAATCATTCGTCCGTGGACCTCGATTGCCCCTGCTTCTAATTGCCGTTTTATTCTTTCTTCTTTGAGTATAAAGTTCTTGTTGGTGAATAAGAACTTTATATTGCCAGTCTTTATTTCCTTTCCTATCATGATCTTGTCATGAATTAAGTATTTTTTTGGCTCATGGGCATATAGTTGTATCCCTAAATCCTCAGGGATGGCCGGAATTCCTCCATAGAGGATCTTTGTGACTGGCTTTGTCTTTCTCTGTTCTGTGGTGGTAGTGTTGTCATTTGGGAGGTTTATTTCCAGTTCCTCCTCTTGTTGGTTAGCCTCGGTATCCATGGTGGTAATTGCCAATTCGAGGGCCTGAATATGCGAGTGTTCACTTGTAGTGTTCGCCGTTGAAATGGATAGGTGTCTGGCCTTTTGCCGGGCGGGCATTTGTTCTTTTTCGGTATCTTGGGGTTGGGTTGTTGATTGGATGTCACTGGGCTGTGATGCTGGTGGAGGGATAATCTGGAAAATTGCCGTGGAGTCGGCGTCATTGGGGACGTCGACCTCTGGGAGGCTTGCTGCTTTCAGTCCCTTTTTAACTTCTTCGGCATATGATCCAGGTTTTCAAATGTTGGCGAGATGGGCATTTATGAGTATGACCAGCCCTTTGAAGGAGAGATCATTGGGAAGGGTCATGACTTGTTTTGTTGTGTTGATCTCTTTCAGGGCCGCATCTGCTGCCCTTTTTGCGACCATGTTGTAGGGTAATTCGGTCTTTTCTTTTTCTTTGTTTACTTTCTCTTGATCAATTTTCTTAATTGTCTCTCGTCTGATGTTACATTGAGCCGACAAGGTCCTGTGTTTTCCCCCGCAGTTTATGCATTTTGGATTTGCTTTATTGGGGCATTCTCTGAAAATATGTCCTTTGCACATTCGCTGCAGATCTTTTTGTCTTTTGTTGGGCATACCTTTTTTACATGACTGTAGGAGTAACAGGTCATGCATTGCGGAACGTTGGTATATCTCTCGTATTCTATGTTTCTTGGTGGGATTGAAAACCAGAATAATCTGAGCCCTGTTTCTTTAATCTTATCAGCCATAGACATAGACCTGAATCTAACCTTAATGATGTGCGGTTTTGGCATGACGTAAACGTCGTCGATTTTGACGAACGGGGCTGATTTAATTATTTCAGCTTCGATGGCGCTAGTGGGTTCGTTTAGGATGTCTTGATCGATTCCTTTAAGGACTAACGTCATCTTTGCTTTCTTCTCTGGCGATAGTATAGGAGAGAAGTTGGCTGCTGAGAGGGCGTTTCTTGTAGGCTCTTCAAAGACATTGTTGGTGCAAGTGTCAGTTTCGGTAATCGCGATAATAGCCATCATAGGAGGTGATTAGCTTCACTATTCTGATGTCGCGCTGGTATAAGATCCGGAGTAGCTCCGCCCTCTTTTCGGGGGATGGGCCACCTTCAGCTTTGATGCAGACTTTCGGCATGGTTACATGATGTTAAGTGCAAACAAACACAAAATAAAAGAATCCTACCTAGTCCTTGGTGTTGAGCTTGCGGATTACAACACCCCTCCCCCCCTGCACTATTGATGTGCGTCTGGGAGGACGTAGGGTGGAAGCCCCAGAGGGGAACCTATCCCTAACTCTATACAGAAGTGGCAGGAGAGTGCCAGTGGGTCCCTATTTCCTCGCCTCCCCTCCCCCCTCGCTGGGATTAGTCGGCGGAGTTCTCCACCCAACGAGGGCTCGTAGGCCTATCCTGTGGGCAGCAGCCCCCCAACGAGCACACCGAAATGAGGTTGGGAGCACTACTGACCCGCCCCCAGACGAATCACCTTCAGCTAAGAAGGTGAGGTCCAGAGACGAGGACGGAAGGGAGTGAAGAGAAATAGGTGAAGTAGAGACAGAGCACTGAAAAGTCACCAAAGAGCTTGTCTGATTACCAGAGATAATCAGGCAGTCCTCTTTGGAGCAGTGTGAGTCGACTGCTGCTAGCTAAAGGGGGGGGAGAGGCGTAGGATGGCTGAGAAGAAGGTTAGTTTGGAAGTGGAAAATAAGTTGGAGATCGAAAGTCGGGGGGCGATACCCCGTGCTTGTTTCGGTTGTTTTTGTGGCTTCCAAGCAGCGCATCGGTGGTTTGGGTGGAGGTCAGAAGCCCCTTCGTGGCCTTAGTGTTTATTTGGAGGAGGCGTCCGCCTTTGCTTGCTCTGTTTGCATACTGTGCTTTCTTGCTTGTTTTATAAATAACTACATTGAAATGTAGGACATTGCCTTTATATTAATATAAAGGTTATTGTGGTTATGTATTTGTACATAGTTTAATTAAAATCGGCGGGTGCTGTCTCTAGGTGTTATCTGGGCGTGTGCACGCGCGTGGCCGTGGACATAGACATAATCGTGGGCGTGATTTGCGGACGATTATGGGTATGGTCACGGAAGCGACGCACTCACGGTCAGACTAGGACCTGGACTGCTGTATACATACACATCATGCACTCATGTGCATTATACACATGTGTACGTACTTATGTATATAATATTTTTTTTTTTTTTTTTCCCGAGAGCATGAGAGAGAGAGAGAGAGAGAGAGCATGGTGCATGACATATGAGGCATGCGAACTTTATTTTATTATTATTATTTTTTTTATTTATTTATTTATTTATTTTTTTTTTTCAGGGACGAGAATGAACATCAGACATGAACAGGAACATGAGAACGCACATATATACATACATGTTGATAGTTTTTATTTATTTATTTATTTTTATTTTTTTATTTATTTTTTTTTTTTTATACCTGGTTTCCTCCCGATCTGTCATGCATGCTATGATGCATGGCAGGTCGGGGTGACCCCTACGGCATAAGAGACTCTACCTCTCGTTCGGGAACAACGAGTTGGGTGAGTCCATCTTTTTTTTTTTTTTTTTTTTTTTTTTTCTCGAACGTAGAACATGGACACTAGAACAAGGTGGTGTTCACAGCAAGTGTGAACACGATAAGAACATCATAACACGTTAACACATGGAGTATGAACACCTACATATGTACACACATATAGTCATGTGGGGAGCATGGAACGTGACACGGTGATGTACATGAGAAGTATGAACACTCAGACATGGATGTTGACACGAGAGCACGCCCGTTGAACACAGGGACACAGAGGGAATGAGCAGTTCTTAATTATCGTGTCGTCGTTCCCGGACATACAGTGGACGAGGTGGTTGCTCGTTAATGGCTTTGAGGCTTCGTGGCCACCAACGGTGTTCAGTGTCTGTGTTGTTGTGAGTTTCTATGATGTTTGTGTATAGTGGGTCGTCTGTCTGTTGTAGCCTCTCCCATGTCTTGCGTGCACGAGCGTCTATTCGGGTGTTCAGTGGCTCGATGTTGAATCTTTCGTGCAGCTCTCGGGTGGGTGTTATGTGTGGGTATCTTATGTTTGCGGCCCAGCGCAAAGCTTTGTTCTGGACCGCTTGCATGTTTATTTGTTGTGTTTTGGATATTGTGTGGAGTGGCACTGGGGTGTACTCGAGGATGGGCCGGAGTACTGTTTTGTAGAGTTGTAGTTTCGTTCGTGTTGTGCATTGCGTGAATCTGTGTAGTTTGGCGAGTGTGATGTTTGCTTGTTTGATGCGTTGTTTTGCGTGTGTGGATACACCCCATCTGGTGAGGGAGAGGCCGAGTAGTTTACCGTTGTTTGCGTTCGGTATGTCTGCATTGTTTATTTGTATGTTGGGCGGGTTTAGTCGTGCGATGGGTATGTTTGTGAACTTTTGTGTGTTTGTTTGGATCTTCCACTTCCTCTCGTATGTGTTTACGTGATTGATGGCGCGTTCTGTGGATATTTTCATGATGTTTTTAGATTTGCTTGGGTGTGTTATGATTTGTGTTATGTCGTCTGCGTAGGATATGTAGTTGCTGTATGGTGTTGGGAGTGGAAGATCTGCGGTGTATAGTATGTAGAGTGTTGGTGCCAGGACACTACCCTGGGGGACCCCACTCTTCAGGGGGATGGGGGGCCCGTGGTAGTGTTCGAGGCGAATGTTAGCGGTTCTGTTGTCGAGGAAGTTGCAGAGAAGGCGTGTGAAGTTTGGTGGAAGTTGTAGGTTAATGAGTTTGTGTTTCAGTCCACTATGCCACACCTTGTCGAAGGCCTTGCTGACGTCCCGGAGAATGATGTTTGTCTGTTTTTTGTTTGCGAGGCTGAGTGCTATCTCCTCGTAGGCGAGGGCGATAGCACTCTCAGTTCCTCTGTTTGGTCTGAATCCGTATTGACGGGGGTTGTGGATGTTGTTTGTTTCTAGGTGCATGTTTAGTCTTCGTGTTATGATGCGTTCGAGTAATTTCCCCGGGACCTCGAGCAAGGAGATCGGTCGGTAGTTGTTGACATAGTGGACTGATTTGTTTGGTTTAGGAATCAGCGTGAGGCAGGCGTGTTTGAAAAGAGATGGAAAGTGTCCTGTGGCCAAGGAAGCATTGAAGAGTTTTTGTATCATGTTTGGAGGAAGGTTTTGAAGGATTGTTTTGTTTATTTTGCTTGGCCCAGGTGCTGTGTTTTTTGTTTGTTTGATTATCTCTGCAACTTCCCTCGGTGTTATTGGTGTGGTGAAAATATCTGTACTGTTTAGTGCGGTTAGGTCAATTGTTTGTGTGGGTTGTAGCAGATGTTGTGATTGTTGAAGTGCCATGTTTACTTCGTGCTCAGTGTCCTCGTCAAAGTTTTCGTTTTCTGTGTCTGTGATTTGGAAGTTTCTCTGCCAGAATCGTCTGTGAAGTGTTTCCATGTCTTGTATAGATTTTGTTGTTTTGTTCATCATATAAGTATGTGCATCTTTGTCTGTCTGTACCCATTAGTTTTTTGTATGACTTCCAGAATATCTTTGGGTCTGTGTGGTTCTGGCAGAGTTCGTCTATAAGTGATGTCCATGTGCTTGTGTGGAGTTCTCTGTTTGCGTCTTGTAGTTGTGTTTGAATGTGTCTGTATCGGTTTCGTAGTTCTTGGTCCCATCCTCGTGTTTGTGCAAGTAGATGGACATTGTGATATTGTATTATGAGTGAGCGGAGGGTGTCATTTTGTTTATGTTGTGGTATTGTTCTGTATGTTGTTTTTGGAATGTGGGCTTGTCTGGCTGTGGTGATGTCATCATACCATGATTCCAGGTATGAATCTATTTCAGTTGTTGGTCGCCCTTGTAATTCATGATTTTGAGTTTGTGAAAGGGAGTCCCAGTCTGCATTTTTTAGTCTTTCTTTAGGATGAGATGGGATCATGATTGGGTTGGTCGAGATGGTGGCTATGATGGGGAGATGATCGCTGGTGGTGATCTCTCCTTGCTGGAGGTGTATGTTCAGGTGTGCATGTCTGCTTGTGAGTACGATGTCTGGTGTAGTTGCTGACCGGTTGTTTATTCGTGTTGGAAAGTCTGGACCGATGTGTTGTAGTGTGCCGTCGAGGATGCGGGAGACGAGCCCTCGCCCCACGGCGTTAGTATAATTGTAGCCGAATGTATGGTGTTGTGCGTTCCAGTCCCCGAGTATATATGTGGGTTTCCTGTGTCTGAGGAGCTGGAATATGTCCTGGTCAGGTATGTATGGTCTGCGTGGTGGTAAGTAGATAGTGGCAATGATAATGGGACCATGTGGAGTATCGATTTCCACCGCAGTGAGCTCTGATGTGAAGTTGTCATGAATTTTATGTTTTAGGTTCGATTTGATGGCGAGAGCAACACCATCGCTTCGTTCACCTGTGTGGTTCGTTTGATATGTTGTGTATGTATGTATTTTGATTCTGTTTGCGTTGTCGAGTCCGTGGCTGTTAATGAGTATAATGTGGGGGTCGTACTTCCTGTACATATTGCAGAGCTCATTGCGGCGATCGAAGGTCCATTGCAGCACGTTGTGTTGCAGGACTGTGAGGCGTTGTATTGTAGTTTGGTGTGGGTTCATGGTTTGTTTTGTGAGGAATTGTCTGCGGGGTGGAACCCATTGCGTAAGTCATTGGTGTTTTTGTATCTTGTCATGTGTGTGTTTGTGATGTCGAGTTCTCCAGCAAGGAGGTATTTATGCAGACGTTGTGCTGTGACGAGATCGGACTCGGCTGCATTCGTGTAAACCCACTTGATGTTGCCGCGGGCGATTTCTTTCCCGAGGAGGGAGGCGTCACAACACTCGTACACGAGCGGATCGGCGGCATAGAAACGAATGCCGTAATATGAGGCATCGGTAACTGGTTTTGGATTTAGAGGGTTTATTGTTTGTGGCCTGTTGAGCTTGGTGTTGTTCTGAGTCTGAGCCTTGTTTTTTCTTTTCTTTTTCTTTCGGCCGACTGCGTGAGGTTGATCGGCTGCGGCAGCTCTCGCTGGTGTGTTTTGGTGGGTGTGTTTTTAGTTTGCAGGTTTGTGTCGCCTGTGTTTGTATGGTGTGTTTCGGCCTTACTGAAGGCTCCACCTGTCGTGGTGGGGTTTTGAAGGTCTCGACCTGTGTTTCATCAGGGGTTTGTTCTGGGTTATCAGGGGTTGAGGTATGGGTGGGGGGCTGGGAGGGGGGTGGGTTTGGGTGGGAACTTAAGGGAGGGGGAATGACCTTCAGGATTCCCCAGGAGTCTGCTTCTCCCAGATCGAGTTGGGGAAGATTGTTTCGTGCCAGGGCTGTTTTTGCATGGTGTCTGAACCCTTTGCTGGGGTCAATTATGTTTTGAACGTGAGCATTTATTAATACGATTAGTATTTCTTTTGATAGATTGTCTGGGAGGGCGAGGTGGATGGTTGGCTCGTTTTTTTCGTGTTTTTTTATGTCCTGCTGGACTTGTTTTACTTCCTTAATTAGAGGTTGCCAGGCATTCTGCGTTGCTTTAATTGTTGCTTGTGCTGCTTTTTGTGCAGCTTCTTTTATCGGTTTTGTTTCTTTTTCTTTTTCTTTTAATTTGACTGCATTTTCGTCCTGAATCTTTTTTATTTCAGCTTTTCTGTTAGGACATGTGTTGGCCATGGTCCTATGGTCCCCCCCACAGTTAATGCACTTCTTGTGAGTGCTTTTGCAGTTTCTGTAGTTATGTGTGCTGGAGGCACATTCTGAACAGATGGTTATTCTGCCTGAAGGGCAGTTTCCCTTGTTGTGCCCATAACCATAGCAGTTCATGCACTGTTTTATTTGCGTAAAGCGCTCGTACTCTATTTGTCAGGGTGCAATGAATAATTTGAATAGATATATTCCCTTTTCTTTTATTTCTTTTGTCGTTTGGTGGTCAGTGAACCGTACTTTTATGATGTACTTTTCTTTCATTATGTAGACGTCGTCTACGTTGGTGTTGGGCATGGCTGCCTTGATTTCATTTTTAATTGTTTCAGGATCCTCTGTGACTACCTGCCTGTCCAGCCTCTTGAAGACGAGAGTCAGTTTGGCTCTCATTTCCAGGGGGAGGACAGGATTAATGCCTATATTGTTTAATGCAGTTTTGTTTGTATCAGAGAAAATCTTTTCTGTTTGTTCATTATCTTGTAGGATTGCAATGTAGCCGTCGTTGGTGGGAATGATTCGTAGGAGTCGGATTTCTGCTTCAAAGAGTACTTGCTGCAGCTGCTCTCTTTTCCTGGGGGTTGGACCCCCAGGGATGGTTAATTTGACTTTGGACATTGTTTTAGTTGAATGCAAATACATAAAACATGTGAAATCAAAAAAATGCAAAAAAATCCTGCCTAGCCCAGGACTCTCCTGCCCGAAGCAATTACAGCTCCCCCAACCCTTGTACTCTTGATGTACTGGGAAGTCGTAGGGAGGTTGCTGTGGGTGGTCCTGGAACGCCCCTTTCGGGGACCTATTCCTAGCCGTCCCTAACTCGGTGGCCAAGTTCCCTTCCTGCCTGTCCTTTGGGCTCGGTGGGGGAGGCGTCTCACACACCAGCCGAGCTTACAGGAGTGTCCCTTGGGGTGGAGCAGTCCCAACAAACCTGCCTAGGCGAGGGTTGGCTTGCTACACCGCCCAGTTCAGCGAATACACCGCCGTCTGCCAAGTGCAATGCCCTAGGGCGATGGCAGGGGTGATGCAGGCCTCCCTGGGGGACAGAATATGTGTTTGTTGTGTGTGTGGGTTTGCTGCAATTGGAGCAATCGCAATGGGCGGTTGCACGACCGAGTGCAGGAGCACTGAGTATCGAATGGCGATACACGACCTGTGCATGAAGCACGTGAGGGTGTCAATTCATCTCGTGGTTCATAGAACCTTTATGATGTTGTGGTCTCACAGGTGACCATGTGAGTACAGGTGGGCAGGGTCGTCACCCACTTGGCGTGACCTGACTCCGCGAGCTCGCGGGGGCTCAGGTCGGCTGTTGTCTCAGGAGGTCAAGGTCTCTCTCAAGCCCCTTTCCTCAAGAGTCTCTCTCCTCTTTCTCCTCTCAGATAAGATATTTTTTTCAGATCTCCTCTTCTCTTCCTCCACCTCTCTCTCCAAAAAAAACGCAGTGTGAGTGTGAGTGTTGTGGTGTTTATGTATGTAGGTGGAGCCCCCAAGAAGAGGCATGATCAGACACCTGAGCCTCTAGTCAGCACTAGCTGGCAAAGGTGTGAGGGAGTCAAATGTTTACACAGGGTAAACAAGGCAGGAGGAGCGAAGAACGAGTACGAAGATGTTAATTATAATCGTGACTCGTTTGGCGTGACCAGGTGAGGTGAGCAGGTGCGCCAGGTGAGTTATAATCATCACTCACTTGGCGTGGCTGACCTGAGCCTCAGGTAAAGCAAGAGCTGATTGGCTGGCTGAGAAGGTGGGCAGGGCAGGTGCGTCAGATGAGGCTGGGTATAATTGTCACCCCCTTGGCATGACCTGACTCTCATGTAACGCGAGCGTTCCTGATTGGCTGATCGGGAGGAGAGTTGCCACAGTTCACAGCTGCTTATCGACGGGTCTGTTTGATGACCTTGTGTTTATTGGATACAAAGAATGAGAATTTAATCAGAAAGACCCAGCGTTGTCTGGATCTAATGTCTGAGGAATGCCGCAGAGTCGGGCTTAAGATTTCAGCAGCCAAATCGAAGGCAATGGCGCTGAAACAGGATGTCCGAGACCAAAGGCTGCGAGTCCAAGAGTTAGAGCTAGAGTGGGTTCATGTCTTCCAATACCTGGGTGTATGGGTTGACAGTAAGCTTACTTTCCGCTCGGAGGTTCAATACCTCCTAGAACGGACCAAGGCAAGACTCTCTGTCATGAGAGCTCTGTCAGGGCGGCGCTTAGGGGCTGGGCACCGTGTACTAAGATCCTTCTATGTGCACGCTGTCCGTCCCATTGTGGACTACGCCTCCGTCGCCCTGATTACGGTCAAGCCTGGACTACGTCAAAGGCTTGACGTCATGCAAAACGATGCCGCCAGGATCATTCTGGGTGCTCCTATATGGGCTAAGGTTGCTAACCTACTCTTGGAGGCCAACCTTTTCCCTCTGGACACCCGGATCGATCAGATGGCGGCTCAGTTTCTTGCCAAAGTCTTACAGTCCCCGTCGGACTCGCAGCTAAGACAAAAAGTGCAGCGTCGGCTCGTACAGAACCACGAACTCTTTGCCAACAACTCCTGGCTGTCTCATACAGCCAGGGTGTTGATACGCTTTGAGCTCAAGGAGACTCTGTTGGTCAAGGGCATGGACCTCCCCCACCCTGACTATGCCACAGCCCCGCCGTGGGCACGATCCTTGATAGAGTATTCTGTCATGAACTTGTCAAGGAGAAAGACTCAGTACTCTCCGTCTCTTTTGAAGGCTGAGGCGGAGAGGAACATTGCAGAAATCACTCCACCAGGTAGTAAAACCTACTTCACGGATGGTTCTGTAGACCCCATTTCCCACACTGCAGGCGCCGGCTTTGCAGCAAGGGACGTAGCACAAGCTATGCGGGTGTCCGACAATGCCTCCTCGCTCCAAGCAGAGGCTGTCGCTATTATGGGAGCCCTAGCCCATGCAGCCCAGACGGACGGGCATGTTGTCATACATACAGACTCTAGGGCCGCCATTGACAGCCTGCAGCAAAGCACGCCCCTTGATAACGTTTACCTTCTGACCACGATTCTCACTATTGCTCAGAGAATCCTGGATCAGGGTAGACGCATTATCATCAACTGGATTCCAAGCCATGTTGGTATTAAAGGGAACGATGTAGCTGACAGGCTAGCGGAGGAAGGCAGGAAAAAAACCCTTGAGTAATCTTGTGGTGCATCCTAGCCGAGAACTGCTAAGGCGTAAGTTGATGGCTGCAGGGCAGGTCGGTGCCCTGCAGCGCCACAGAGAGGAAGCGAGAGCCTCCCCCTCGGCCAGCTGGTACTCAGACGCCACAGGCTATGAGTCGCTGATACTCTCTAACAGAATACCAAGGCGAGCCGAAGTCAGTCTTCACAGACTGAGATTAGGCTACCCTTGTGCGTGGCAAATCATACCCACCATTGGGCATGATGAGCGACGCTGCAGCCATTGTGGCGCGCCGGACGCCAACTTAGAGCACTATCTGATGGAATGCGAGCACACTCGCTTCCTCAGGCAGGGCCCTGAGACGACAGCCGCTGGGTTGGTAAGGCGGCTATGCCTATTGCTTTCCCCGTGGCAACTGGAGCGCCTTCAGGCAATCCAACCGCCACGGTAAGCATTCAGTTATGATGATCAGATGAGTCAGCACTTATAGCTGGCAGAGGCCGGGCCGCCTCGTGCATATAGCCCGGGCGAAGGAAAGCCTTCGCAAATCTCTCTGAACTGAACTGAATTGGATACAATACAAGGAAGACTCAACATCAGCATCAGCACTCACACTCACTCAACAAGATCAGTGACACCTGAGATAACAGCACCTGCTCCAGCTTACCTGCTCCAGCTGAAGCAATTTAGAAACCTTGAAAGAAGAAGAAGAATCTACAAGAACTCTTTGAAGGAAGAGTTATAATCTACATGCTAAGTGGGTAACACTTATAACAAGAAGAAGAAGAATTACCTGGACTACCTGACCCAGTCCAAGTGGGTACCACTTATGCCAAGGAGTTAACATCTTTAAGGAGTTGGCATACTAAAAGAGATCCCTTCAGAGTAAGGGTTTTGACACTCGGCTCTCTCGAGCCAAGCACCTCGGTGCTACAAGAGATCCTTGTAGGCACACACCTGTCCCCCCCTGTCCTTTACCACCACTTTTCGGCGTTAGGATAACACCGTTTGTTTCTGAAGGCGAACCCTGCGGTTTACCCGGCGAAGGCCGGGGTCTCAAAGGGGTCCCTTAGTCGGGATACTGTAAGAAACACTCGGAGGTTGCCACCTTTGTTAGGCATAGGGAACGGCGGCAGGCCACTCTAACACTCCTGCCAACTCCAGCTAGACACCGTCTACATAGCCAACCTGGTTAGGCTCCTCAGAGATAAGAGGAGGTTGTCAGAAATAGGACTTAATCTGACAACTCAGGCAGGACTTGGACTTTTTGCAGTGGTAGGATCGAGCTATGCGTTTGGAACCATGGCTTCGACCACCAAGATTAAAGTAAACCTCGATGGCATTCCGACTTTAACTCGAAAGCAGGAACTGAACTCTCTGATGTTTGGCAATGGAATCCACTTCCTGAGAATCATCGATGCCAGGAATGGATACATTGTTTTGCCAAAGACTCTGACCGATGCAGATAAGATTATGTCACCAGAATTCCGCCAAAAGCTTAAGAGCTCAGGTTTTGACCCCAGATGCCTCTTGAAACCAAAGCTAAGATGACTATTGTAGTCAAAAAAGTGGACTCGTACATTACAAGCCACTCTAATGAAGAGATCAAAGAGGAACTGGTAAGACAACTCAGCCTGCAAATCGATGAAGTCTACAAAATGCCACAACATGGAATTGTTAAGATTCGATTCCATGATATACAGACTGCCAAAAAGATCAAAGACCAAGGACTGATCCTATATAATTACAGTATAAACCCGGCCCAGATCGAAGAGGAACGATTCACTCGAGTAATTCAGTGTATGAATTGCTACGAATATGGCCATACAAAGGGTAAATTTACCAAGAAGAATGCTGAAAAATGCAGTGAGTGTGGTCAGACCGGACACAGGTTCACGACATGTAAGAACACCACAAAAAAATGCCTAAACTGTGGAGGCGAACACAGGACTCTCTCTGGAAGCTGCCCTATCAGAAGGAAAGAGATCACAAAGGCAGTAGAAAAGAAGCAAGAGATCCAAACCCAGAAAGAGTCCCGACTACTGAGTGAAGTAGTCAAGAACACTGCAAAGGCTACAGCTAAGGTCGAGAAAACGATCGAAAAAACAGCCAAAGCCACAGCCGAAATTACCAAAACGGCGATTAAAGAGACGCAGCCACCCATCATGCAGCTGCCCAACAACCTGGCTGTCAAGACCCTGATTGCCTTGATGCATGCCCACCTGGC
This sequence comes from Penaeus japonicus, assembly GCF_977035675.1. Lineage (NCBI taxonomy): Eukaryota > Metazoa > Arthropoda > Malacostraca > Decapoda > Penaeidae > Penaeus > Penaeus japonicus. Next base: position 28,311,915 of record NW_028234412.1, read on the forward strand.
CAACCTTGCACAACCAGGCTGCTTTGCAGAGCAAGCAAAGCTAGCCTTGAGGCGAAATAACCTCCCTGAGATGGACCTTCCAAATGATGTAAATTCGGCAGGCATCCTGAGGGTTATGCTCCCTACAGAAACCCCCAAAGAAACCACAGAAGCACCTGAAGAAGAAGAAATGCCAGATCTGCCAGTTCTTGAAGAAGAAATGCCGCCACTGGAAGAGCCCACTGCACCAGTACCCCAGTATGTGAGGGTGCCATCCCCACACAGGTGCAAGAATGTGAAGAAGGCCAGGGAAGCAAAGGGCAAAGCTGTAGGAGTCATCCTGTACACTGCCGAGAAAACCGTTACAAACGGCAATATTGATGATGATGATGTTGCAGAATACATCAAGAATGGCAGGATGAAATACTCCTACAACAATCAGAAGCTGAAATCTGATGAATGTGCCAGTATCATAGATAGGAGAATTAGGGCAGCCTCCCTAAATCTCGTTGGTGTGGCTATCACTTACCTCGACCCTGAGAGCTACAGGAAGAGGAGGAATGGCTATGATGAGTCCCAAGAGAGGCATGAAGATGGACCTGCAGCCAAATCCAAGTGAATCACACCATCACTGTAGTTCAGCAGAACGTCCTCAAGTGGACTATGGTTCGTAGGAACGAACTGTCGGGCATGTATAGAGCCCTAAATGCAGATGTAGTCCTGATCAACAGTCATGGTTTGAAGGACACAGACAGGCTGAAACTGTTCCCCTACTTATGTTATCAGAGGAACAGGACTGGAGAAGCAAGTGATGGCATAGCAATAGCAGTCAGAAGAGAAATCAAACATAAGATTCTCGACGACTTTGACGAAATGCTGGCAATGGAGATAGAGACCAGCAGAGGTCCAATAGTAGTGGCTACAATGTATCTGCCTCCAAGAAGGGCAATTGTTCCACTGCAAGACTTATACAGTCTGCTTCGACGAAGATTACCCACATACATAGTGGGAGACCTCAATGCCAACCATCCAATGCTAAACAATAGAGCAGGCAACCAGGTTGGCAATGCTATTGCTAGAATGGTTGCTGATGGAGACCTAATTCACATGGGACCAGACTTCCCTACTTACATCACAGGGAATACAGCAACCAAACCAGATATTGCACTGTGCAATAACCAAGCTCATCACAACGTGATCATGGAACCGGGCCCTGCAAGCACCAGTGATCACCTGCCCATCATCCTCAAGATATCATCCAACCCAATCCTGAAAAGCCTAAACTGTAGCAGATTCAACTTTAGAATGGCTAATTGGGGAGGATTCAAGGATGAGCTCCAGTCCAAGCCTGCAGCCAACTTGAGGACTGCAACACTGGAAGAGATTGACGAGGAAGTCGAAAAGTGGTACAGCGATGTTGAAGCTGCACTTGCTCATCATGTACCCAAGAGCAACCACAGGACTATCCCCCATCCAAGGCTAACAGCTGAAGTAAGACTGCTAAATATACAGTCGAATCACCTGCAGCACTATGCAGGGATTCATGGATGGACACAAGACCTGAGAGCAAGATACAGAAGCTTGCAAAGAGAACTCTCTAATCAATGGAGGAGAGCAGCAAATGACAAGTGGGAAGAACGTGTTCGAAAAGTGGAATGGGACCGAAAAGATCCACAGTCCTTCTGGTCAGGAATAAAGAAACTGATGGGAAGAAGTGAAAGCAGAAGTAGCTACCTCCTCAACGAACAGGATGAGAAGATTTATGAAGAAGAAGAACAAGAAATCCTGTTCAGAAATTACTGGAGAAATTGTTTCCGAATTACCGAAGAAGAAGAAGAGAACTTTGACAGTGATTTCGAGGAGACCATCATAGAGGAAATAGGAAGGCACATGCACCTCCTATATCCAGAAGCTGCTTCTGACTTCACTAGACTGGACCCCACAGATCCACTAATGACCAAGATCAACCCCACAGATGTCAAAAGAACTATTCAGAGTTTCAAGAATAGAACTGCTCCAGGCAAAAGCAGGATCAACAAAACAATCCTGCAAAATCTTCCAAACAAGATGTTGCTGAGACTGGCAAACATATACAATGCCTCTCTCACTGCTGGCTACTTCCCTGACCACTTCAAGGAAGCAAGAGTCAGGATGATACCAAAAGCCGGGAAAAATCCAAGAAAAGTGGAGAATTACAGACCAATATCTCTGCTGGAAGTCCCAGGCAAAGTCTTTGAAAAGATTCTGAACATAAGATTGCGAAATCACCTGGAGATTAACGATTTACAAAATCCCAGGCAACATGGCTTCAGACCAGGCAGAGGAACATCAACAGCCATTGCAATCATATATGAAGAAATCGCCAATGCCATGAGCGAAAGGAACCAAGTCAATGTGGTTCTGAGAGATGTGGCCAAAGCCTTCGACAAAGTTTGGCACACAGGCCTGAAACTTAAGATCATCAGGCTGAATCTCCCGACGTCCTTGACCAAGCTATTGTGTGACTTTGTTGAAAGTCGGAGTGCAAGAATAGTCGTCGGCAATACAGTCGGCGAAGCAATTCCCCTCATGAGTGGAGTTCCACAGGGAAGCTGCCTCTCACCGACACTGTTCACAATCTATACAGCAGATCTGCCTGAACCATCACATGGCAGCAATCACTATATGTATGCCGACGACATCACTCAGATAATCAAGTATGAAGGGAGATCGATCGAGATGATGGCACTCAGAACTGCCAGAGCCATAGAGACCATCAATCGATACGAAAGACAGTGGAAGATCTCAACCAACATGAGAAAATTCCAAGTCATTCCTGTGGCCAAGTACAAGACAGCAGATCTGATAGTGGACGAGGAAGCAGTGGACTACTGTGACAAAGGAAAGATACTAGGGCTAACAATTAGCAGAAGAGGAATTGTCCCTCACATAAATGATAGAGCAACCAAAGCTAAACATCAGCTGAACAAGATCAGAAGGTTCCAGACACTGAGTACTGAAACCAAGCTCTACATTTATAAAGCCCTAGTGCGGCCCATCATGGAATACCCGCCAGTGCCTACTCACACCATTTCCAGAAGGCAGATGATGCAGCTACAGACTATTCAGAACCAGGCAGGCAAATGGATTCTGAATATTCGCTTTCCCGAAGTAGTCACTGCACGAGAGATCCATCAAAGACTAAGGATCGAGGCGATCAACCAGAGACTCCACCATCAAGCCAGAAGAAGATGGACAAAAATCCAAGATGAGGATGAGGAGCTCTACAATCGCCTCAACGTTCGTCCAGAAGGCACACATGCCTGGTGGCCCAAAAGCCTCAGCAGAATCAATGGCATTGAAGAAGTTGAGGCCATATTCACGGCATCAGGTACAGGAGACCGATGATCAAGTAAGGAGGCAACCATGAAGAGGAGAACCTAAAAGAAGACAAGAAAAATGAAGAAGTAAACCTCAAGAGGACCTGCAAGTTTAAGTTCAAGAATGAAGATTTTTTAAACAGCTTTTAACCCAGACTACAAGCCAACCCACAGGGCTCCACTTCAACGTCAAGCACGGCACATCATGCATAGCAGTGAGAGGTGACGTGCGAGGTCGGCGAAGTGCAGCGTGGGCAGAGCTTCAGAATGTAAAAATCCAAAAAAAAAAAAAAAAAATCCCTTAAAAAATAGCCTGCTAGGTGTTCTGGTTTCTGGCTGCCTCCCGAGGGGTTGACCCGGGGCTTTGTTCAGCTACTAAGGGCGCACATGCAAGCTATTCTCTGACTTCTTTCTCCTGGTCTTACAACTTATCTTTTCTCCTTTCTCCACCTTTCTCAGCTTTCCTTCTATCACTTTATCTCCTCGCAAATTTCATTTCCACTATCCCTCCAGCTCCCTTCATCACTTCCTCTTCACTTTACACACTTCCATTATTCACTTCAACTTCCTTCTCCTCAAGACCAACTCCTAATAAAAAGCTAATACTCTCTTCACTCTACTTAACTTTCTAACTCTCACTTTATCTCCTCCCAAGTTTCTTTTCACTATCTCTCCAGCTCCTTTCACCACTTCCTCTTCCGCTTTATCACGCTTAAAAAAAAAAAAAAAAAAAAAAAAAATACTAATATATTTTTTGTTTTTTACTAACATAATTTATTGAATTAATAATAAAGAATCCTTAACCCCAACCCAAGTTCCAGACCCCTTCCTCCCAACCCTCTTCAACTTACTCACCCCCACAGATAAGAAGAAGAAGAATCAACAAACAACAAAGACTTTTCACCTTCCGACCTGGCAGGCCCTCCAGAAGGTTTTGAGTGGACATGACACTTCAATATCTTAACGAGTCAGACAGGGAGTTTCGTCCTCCCACTACTCTAACTACGACTTTCCTTCATTTTCCTGACTGTTTTCCTTCACCTGAACTCTTCGTCCAACTTAACTGTCCCCTTCCACTTCGGTGGGAGTTCCAGTTATTAATACAAGGAAAGTGGAGAATATAGATTCTCAAAAGAAGAAGCGGACGAAGAACTAAGATGGCACCTAGCTACCTAAAATGAAATACTAGGAGAAGATAATAAAAGGTGGGGGGTGTATCCCCTTGCTGGTCACATGGAAAACTGAAGCATTACAAGAGCATTACAATTACCTCAGAAATTCAGATCTGACCTCTCCTGAGCTACCAGCACCTGCTCCAATCTTACCTGCTCCAGCTGAAGCTATTTAGAAGCCTCAAAGGAAGAAGAAGAAGAAGCTACAAGAACTCTTTTAAGGAAGAGTCTTAATCTACATTGCTAAGTGGGTAACACTTATAGCAAGAAGAAGAATTACCTGGATTACCTGACTAAATCCCAAGAGGGTACCCCTTATGCCAAGGAGTTGACATCTTGAAGGAGTTGGCATACTAAAAAGAGATCCCTTCATAGTAAGGGTTTGACACTCAGCTCTCTCGACCCAAGCACCTCGGTGCTACAAGAGATCCTTGTAGGCACACACCTGTCCCCCCCTGTCCTTTACCACCACTTTCGGCGTTAGGATAGCACCGTTTGTTTCCGAAGGCGAACCCTGCGGTTTACCCGGCGAAGGCCGGGGTCTCAAAGGGGTCCCTTAGTTGGGATACTGGAGGAAACAATCGGAGGTTGCCACCTTAGTTAGGCTTAGGGAACAGCGGCAGGCCACTCTAACACTCCTGCCAACTCTAGTTAGACAACTCTACATAGCCAACCTGGTTAGGCTCCTCAGAGATAAGAGGAGGTTGTCAGAGATAGGAATTAATCTGACAACTCAGGCAGGACTTGGACTTTTTGCAGTGGTAGGATCGAGCTATGCGTTTGGAACCATGGCTTCGACCACCAAGATTAAAGGAAACCTAGATGGCATCCCGACTTTGACTCGAAAGCAGGAACTGAACTCTGATGTTTGGAAATGGCATCCATTTCTTGAGAATCATTGATGCAAGGAATGGCTACATTGTTTTGCCAAAGACTCTGACTGATGCCGATAAGATAATGTCCCCAGAATTCCGACAAAAGCATAAGAACTCAGGCTTTGACCCCCAAATGCCCCTTGAGACAAAAGCTAAGATGACTATTGTCGTAAAAAAAGTGGACTCGTACATTACAAACCACTCTAATGAAGAGATCAAAGAAGAACTGGTAAGGCAACTCAGCCTGCAAATTGATGAAGTCAATAAGATGCCACAACATGGAATTGTTAAGATTCGATTCCATGACATACAGACTGCAAAAAAGATCAAAGACCAAGGACTGATTCTGTATAATTACAGCATAAACCCGGGCCAGATCGAAGAAGAACGATTCGCTCGAGTAATTCAATGCATGAATTGCTACGAATATGGCCACACAAAGGGTAAATGTGGACAGACTGGACACAGGTTCACAACATGCAAAAACACCACCAAAAAAATGCCTAAACTGTGGAGGCGAACACAGGACACTTTCTGGAAGCTGCCCTATCAGAAGGAAAGATATGTCAAAGGTAGAAGAAAAGAAGCAAGAAGTACAAGCACAGAAAGAGTCCAGACTACTCAGTGAAGTAGTAAAGAACACTGCAAAGGCTACAGCAAAGGTCGAGAAAACGATCGAAAAGACTGCCAAAGCCACAGCCGAAATTACCAAAACGGCGATTAAGGAAACGCAGCCACCCATCATGCAGCTGCCCAACAACCTGGCTGTCAAGACCCTGATTGCCTTGATGCACGCTCATCTGGCCAACCTTGCCCAACCAGGCTGCTTTGCAGAACAAGCAAAGCTAGCCTTGAGGCGAAATAACCTCCCTGAGATGGATCTTCCAAATGACGTGAATTCAGCAGGCATCCTGAGGGTTATGCTCCCTACAGAACCCACAGAAACCCCCAAAGAAGCAACTGAAGAAGAAATGCCAGAACTGCCAGTTCTTGAAGAAGAAATGCCGCCACTGGAAGAGCCCTCTCCCCACAGGTGCAAGAATGTGAAGAAGGCCAGGGAAGCAAAGGGCAAAGCTGTAGGAGTCATTACAAATGGCAATATTGATGATGATTATGTTGCAGAATACATAAAAAATGGCAGGATGAAATACTCCTACAACAATCAGAAGCTGCAATCTGATGAATGTGCCAGTATCATCGATAGGAGAATTAGGGCAGCCTCCCTAAATCTCGTTGGTGTGATCATCACCTACCTCGACCCTGAGACCTACAGGAAGAGGAGGAATGGCTATGATGAGTCCCAAGAGAGGCATGAAGATGGACCTGCAGCCAAATCTAAGTGAATCACACCATCACAGTAGTTCAGCAGAACGTCATCAAGTGGACTATGGTTCGTAGGAACGAACTGTTGGGCATGTATAGAGCCCTAAATGCAGATATAGTCCTGATAAACAGTCATGGTTTGAAGGACACAAACAGGCTGAAATTATTCCCCTACTTATGTTATCAGAAGAACAGGACTGGAGAAGCAAGTGATGGCTTAGCAATAGCAGTCAGAAGAGAAATCAAACATAAGATTCTCGACGACTTTGATGAAATGCTGGCAATCGAGATAGAGACCAGCAGAGGTCCAATAGTAGTGGCTACAATGTATCTGCCTCCCAGAAGGGCAATTGTTCCACTGCAAGACTTGTACAGTCTACTTCGACGGAGATTACCCACATACATAGTGGGAGACCTCAATGCCAACCATCCAATGCTAAACAATAGAGCAGGCAACCAGGTTGGCAATGCTATTGCTAGAATGGTTGCTGATGGAGATCTAATCCACATGGGACCAGACTTCCCTACTTACATCACAGGGAATACAGCAACCACACCAGATATTGCACTGTGCAATAACCAAGACCACCACAACGTGACGATGGAACCGGGCCCTGCAAGCACCAGTGACCACCTGCCAATCATCCTCAAGATATCATCCAACCCAATCATGAAAAGCCTAAACTGTAGCAGATTGAGACTTGAGAATGGCTAATTGGGAAGGATTCAAGGATGAACTCCAGTCTAAGTCTGCAGCCAACTTGAGGACTGCAACATTGGAAGAGATTGATGACGAAGTCCAAAAGTGGTACAGTGATGTTGAAGCAGCACTTGAGCATCATGTACCCAAGAGCAACCACAGGACTATTCCCCCATCCAAGGCTAACACCTGAAGTAAGACTGCTAAACATACAGTCGAATCACCTGCAGCACTATGCAGGAATTCATGGATGGACACAAGACCTGAGAGCAAGATACAGAAACTTGCAAAGAGAACACTCTAACCACTGGAGGAGAGCAGCAAATGGGAAGAACTTGTTAGAAAAGTGGAATGGGACCGAAAAGATCCACAGTCCTTCTGGTCAGGAATAAAGAAACTGATGGGAAGAAGTGAAAGCAGTAGCAGCTACCTCCTCAACAAACAGGATCAGAAGATTTATGAAGAAGAACAAGAAATCCTGTTCAGAAATTACTGGAGAAATTGTTTTCGAATTACTGAAGAGGAAGAAGAAAACATTGACAGTGATTTCGAGGAGACCATCATAGAGGAAATAGGAAGGCACATCCACCTCCTATATCCAGAAGCTGCTTCTGACTTCACTAGACTGGATCCCACAGATCCACTAATGACCAAGATCAACCCCACAGATGTCAAAAGAACTATTCAGAGTTTCAAGAATAGAACTGCTCCAGGCAAAAGCAGGATCAACAAAACAATCCTGCAGAATCTTCCAAACAAGATGTTGCTGAGACTGGCAAACATATATAATGCCTCTCTCACTGCTGGCTACTTCCCTGACAACTTCAAGGAAGCAAGAGTCAGGATGATTCCAAAAGCCGGGAAAAATCCAAGAAAAGTGGAGAATTACAGACCAATATCTCTGCTGGAAGTCCCAGGCAAAGTCTTTGAAAAGATATTGAACATAAGATTACGAAATCACCTGGAGATTAACGATCTACAAAATCCCAGGCAACATGGCTTCAGACCAGGCAGAGGAACATCAACAGCCATTGCAATCATATATGAAGAAATCACCAGTGCCATGAGCGAAAGGAACCAAGTCAATGTGGTTCTGAGAGATGTGGCCAAAGCCTTCGACAAAATTTGGCACACAGGCCTGAAACTTAAGATCATCAGGCTGAATCTCCCGACGCCCTTGACGAAGCTACTATGTGACTTTATTGAAAGTCGAAGTGCAAGAATAGTCGTCGGCAATACAGTCGGCGAAGCAATTCCCCTCATGAGTGGAGTTCCACAGGGAAGCTGCCTCTCACCGACACTGTTCACCATATATACAGCAGATTTGCCTTAACCATCACATGGCAGCAATCACTATATGTATGCCGACGACATCACTCAGAAAATTAAGTACGAAGGGAGATCGATCGAGATGATGGCACTCAGAACTGCCAGAGCCATAGAGACCATCAATCGATACGAAAGAGTGGAAGATCTCAACCAACATGAGAAAATTCCAAGTCATTCCTGTGGCCAAGTTCAAGACAGCAGATCTGATAGTGAACGAGGAAGCAGTGGACTACTGTGACAAAGGAAAGATACTAGGGCTAACAATTAGCAGAAGAGGAATTGTCCCTCACATAAATGAAAGAGCAATCAAAGCTAAACATCAGCTGAGCAAGATCAGAAGGTTCCAGACACAAAGTATTGAAACCAAGCTCTATATTTATAAAGCCCTAGTGCGGCCCATCATGGAATACCCGCCAGTGGCTAACCACACCATTTCCAGAAGGCAGATGATGAAGCTACTGACCATTCAGAACCAGACAGGCAAATGGATTCTGAATATTCGCTATCCCGAAGTAGTCACTGCACGAGAGATCCATGAAAGACTAAGGATCAAGGCGATCAACAAGAGACTCCACCATCAAGCCAGAAGAAGATGGACAAGAATCCAAGATCAAGATGAGGAGATCTACAATCGCCTCAACGTTCGTCCAGAAGGCACACATGCCTGGTGGCCAAAGAGCCTCAGCAGAATCAATGGCATTGAAGAAGTTGAGGCCATATTCACGGCATCAGGTACAGGAGACCGATGACCAAGTAAGGAGGCAACTATGAAGAGGAGAACACTAAAAGAAGACTAAATCCAGAATGAAGAAGTAAACCTCAAGAGGACCTATAAGATGAAGAATGAAGAAGTAACTTCAAGAAGACCTGCAATTTCAAGAAAGAAGATTTTTTAACACCTTTTTAACCCAGACTACAAGCTAACCCACAGGGCTCCACTTCAACGTCAAGCACGGCACATCATGCATAACAGTGAAAGGTGACGTGCGAGGTCGGCGATGTGCAGCGTGGGAAGAGCTGAAGAATGTAAAAATCCCCCCCCCCCCAAAAAAAAAAAAAAAAAAAAAAAAAAAAAAAAAAAAAAAAAAAAAAAAAAAAAAAACAACCTACCTGCTAGGTGTTCTGGTTTCTGGCTGCCTCTCGAGGGGTTGACCCGGGGCTTTGTTCAGCTACTAAGGGCGCACATGCAAGCTATTCTCTGACTTCTTTCTCCTGGTCTTACAACTTATCTTTTCTCCTTTCTTCACCTTTCTCAGCTTTACTTCTATCACTTTATCTCCTCGCAAATTTCATTTCCACTATCCCTCCAGCTCCCTTCATCACTTCCTCTTCACTTTACACACTTCTATTATTCACTTCAACTTCCTTCTCCTCAAGACCAACTCCAAATAAAAAGCTAATACTCTCTTCACTGCACTTAACTTTCTAACTCTCACTTTATCTCCTCCCAAGTTTCTTTTCACTATCTCTCCAGCTCCTTTCACCACTTCCTCTTCCGCTTTACCACGCTTAAAAAAAAAAAAAAAAAAAAAAAATATATATATATATATATTTTGGTTTTTACTAAGTTAAGACTTATTAACCAATAAAGAATCCTTATCCCTATCCCCAACCACTAGTTCCAGACCCATTCCTCCCAACCCTCTTCAACTTACTCACCCTCCAGATAACAAGAAGAATACTACAACCTACAATCAACCAAGACTTTTCCCCTTCTGACCTGGCAGGCCTCCCTGAAGGTTTTGAGTGGACATGACACCTCAAGATTGATTTATAAAGTCAGACAGGGAGTTTCGTCCTCCCACTACTATAACTACGACTTTCCTTCATTTTCCTGACTGTTTTTCTTCACCTCAACTCTTCGTCTAACTTATATGTCCCCTTCCACTTCGGTGGGAGTTCCAGATTGGCTTATACATATGTACATAAATATTTACTAATGCTGCTGACAACGCCTACTGAGAAACTGAAATGCCGGACCTGCCAACCAGACTACGACCCCCCAACCCCCACACCTGCTGATGTGACCTTAACCACCAAAACAACCAAGCAAGGGGTTTCGCCCCCCTACTTTTACCTCCTACTTATTTCCTTTTACAGGCATAGTCCTCAGCTTTTCTTCCCCTCCTTACTCTAAGGCCTCTCTTCTCCCTTTACTCCAGTTCCCAGTTCCCCCTTGCTGGTCATCGGTTGTACGTCTTTGTTATTTTGGCTTTTTGGACCGATTCGTCGTGTCTATGGCGGTTGGTAAGACCTGCCGTAGTGGGGGTGGGGGACCGCTAGGGTGTGACGGTCTGGCGCAGGTTATTTATAAATAGTATTGGCCTTTTTGTACATAGTTTTCTATGTATATAAGTAGAATAAAAGTTTAAATGCCTATGTTTTACCTTCACTTTTTTTTATTTTTTATTCTCATGTGTGCCTCTGCACTTCTGCACATATTGACATATGTATACCGTCATACCTACATATGTACACATACATATGTGCACATATGTATCTTGGACATATACCCACGATTACATATATACTCTTTTATATGTATTGGCATTTTTAACTATAATTGATGTTTCACCTTCACCTTGTTTTTTTTGTTTTGTTTTTTTCACATATGCACACATATGTGCACATGTTCACATATTCTATGTACTAATAGCTTTTTAATTTCCTTTATTTCCAGGTCTTCTGTGGGGGATGAGATTTGGGAGGTGGTCATCCAACTCAGTGAGTTTTCAGGTAAGTTTAAAGTTATGTCCGTTTGTTGTTGTTGTGCAACCTCGGTCACGAGATTTACGGGAGTCTCAGGACGCGTTAGTAGAGTGCGTCGGAAATTATTTTTTCAGCGTAGTGATTGTACTTTTTCGTGATAATAGCTTACTATGGCCGTTATGTGTTCGGCGTAGTTTCCCTCGAGTGTTTTACACATGTCTTTTCGCCTTAAGTGAGTTAGTTACGCTCATCTGTGTGTTCGCTTGAACAGTTTCTTATCTACTCGGCTTCGCCTCTCCTCTGCTACTGGCAATTAACAGACGAGAGGGTTTAGCCTTGCAGATGCGGTCCAGCTTCCACTCCCTCTTTCAGAGCTCCTAGGGTGAAAGAAGGAGAGGTTTGGGCACCCATTTCCTGTTTGCTTAGTTAGCGAGTTGTTTGAGACGCGTTGTTCTTCGGCATATCATCTATTGCTTCTCGAGAATATTGGTTCTGGGGGCAGTTGTCATATTCTCAAGAGACTTCTTGGGCACCATCTGTGTTCCCCATTGGTGTTTTCGTGGATTTCACAGATCTGTTGGTAGCTCCTGTCCTCCATGTTTTCCAGGCGATCCCAGGTTTTTGTTGCCATGTTGGAAATGCGGACATTGATGGGATCGAGATCATACTCCTGATGCAGCTCTCTTATTGATGGGCGGGGGTTTGGCCACCTTATCCCTTTCACCCAGATAATTGCCTTATTCTGAATGGCTTGTATATTGTACCAGGATGAAATTGCTACTGTGTTCAGAAGGCAGCTTCAAAGTTGTTAATTTGGGCTATTGCTCTGTCTGTAGCCAGCCTTAAGAATTGGTTCCGGGGAGAGGGATGTGCTACTATTTGTGTTATGTCATCTGTGTACATGACATATGTGCTGTCTCTTGCTGGTGGTGGAGTGGGTGACGTGTATATGATGTACGAAGTAGGTGACAGATTGCTTCCCTGTGGGACTCCACTCAGTAACGGGAACTCCGGTCCTATCCAGTTTCCTACTTTTAGTTTGGCTTTTCTTTCGTTTAGGAAGCTGCGCAGGAGTTTGGTTAATGTCGTTGGTAGGCCCAGCTGGAGTAGGTGGTGTGTCGTGCCCGGATGCCAGACCTTGCCAAAGGCCTTGGCAACATCCCGAAGGATGACATTAACTTTTTTCTTATTGGCTAGAGCCAGAGCGATCGTTTCGTACGCTATTGCGATTGCCGTGGTTGTTCCCCTCGACTCTCAGAATCCGTACTGCCTGGGGTTGAGTAGATCGTTGTTCTCTAGGTACGTTCTCAACCTGTTATTTATAATCTTTTCCAGAATCTTTCCGGGTTTTTCTAGTAGGGAGATAGGTCTAAAGTTTTCGGGCCTGTTTGGCGGTTTTCCTCCCTTAGGGATCAGAGTGATCAGTGCCGTTTTGAATGCCTTTGGAAAGTTTATTGGTGACTGCTAGCTAAAGGGGGGGAGAGGCGTAGGATGGCTGAGAAGAAGGTTAGTTTGGAAGTGGAAAATAAGTTGGAGATCGAAAGTCGGGGGGCGATAACCCGTGCTTGTTTCCTTTGTTTTCGTGGCTTCCAAGCAGCGCATCGGTGGTTTGGGTTGGAGGTCAGAAGCCCCTTCGTGGCCTTAGTGTTTTTTTTTTTTTTTTTTTTTGAGGAGGCATCTGCCTTTGCTTGCTCTGTTTGCATGCTGTGCTTTCTTGCTTGTTTTTATTTAAATAACTACATTGAAATGTAGGATATTTGCCTTTATATTAATATAAAGGTTGTTGTGGTTATGTATTTGTACATAGTTTAATTAAAATCGGCGGGCGCTGTCTCTAGGTGTTGTCTGAGCGTGTGCACGTGCGTGGCCGTGGGCATAGACATAATCGTGGGCGTGATTTTGCGGACGATTATGGGTATGGTCACGGAAGCGACGCACTCACGGTCAGACAAGGACCTGGACTGCTGTATACTACACATTCATACACATATGCATTATACACATGTGTACGTACTTATGGTTATATATATCTTTATACATAGGTATATATATATATATATATATATATATATATATATATATATATATATATTTTTTTTTTTTTTTTTTTTTTTTTTTTTTTTTTTTTTTTTTTTTTTTTTTTTTTTTTTTTTTGAGAGCATGAGAGAGAACATGAGAGAGAGAGCATGGTGCATGACATATGAGCCATGCGAGCTTTTTTTTTTCCAAGGACGAGAGTGAACATCAGACATGGACAAGAACACGAGAACGCGAGAACGCACATATATACACACATATTGATACGAATGGGAACATGGAACATATTTTTTTTATTTATTTATTTTTTTTTATGCCTGGTTTCCTCCCGATCTGTCATGCATGCATGCTATGATGCATGGCAGGTCGGGGTGACCCCTACGGCATAAGAGACTCTACCTCTCGTTCGAGAACAGCGAGTTGGGTGAGTCCATCTTTTTTTTATGCCTGGTTTCCTCCCGATCTGTCATGCATGCTATGATGCATGAGAGGTCGGGGTGACCCCTACTGCATGAGAGACTCTACCTCTCGTTCGAGGACGGCGAGTTGGTGAGTCCATCTTTTTTTTTTTTTTTTTTTTTTTTTTTGTGAGAGAGAGCATGGTGCATGACATATGAGCCATGCGAGCTTTTTTTTTTTTTTTTTTTTTTTTTTTTACAAACGTGGAACATGAACACTAGAACGCGGTGGTGTTCACAGGAAGTATGAACACACTAAGAAACATGGATGTTAACACGAAAACACAGGGAGAATGAACACAAGCACATGAACACACACATAGACATGAAGGGGAGCATGGAACGTGAACACGGTGATGTACATGGGAAGTATGAACACTCAGAGCATGGATGATAACACGAGAGCACGCCCGTGTGAACACAGGAACACAAAGAGAATGAGCATTTTCTTAATTTTCATGTCGTTCCCGGACATACAGTGGACGAGGTGGCTGTTCGTTTATGGCTTTAAGGCTTCGTGGCCACCAACGGTGTTCAGTGTCTGTGTTGTTGTGAGTTTCTATGATGTTTGTGTAGAGTGGGTCGTCTGTTTGTTGTAGCCTCTCCCATGTTTTGAGTGCACGAGCGTATATTCGGGTGTTTAGTGGCTCGATGTTGTATCTTTCGTGCAGTTCTCGGGTGGGTGTTGTGTGTGGGTATCTTATGTTTGCGGCCCAGCGCAAAGCTTTGTTCTGGACCGCTTGCATGTTTATTTGTTGTGCTTTGGATATGGTGTGTAGTGGCACTGGGTGTACTCGAGGATGGGCCGGAGTACTGTTTTGTAGAGTTGTAGTTTCGTTCGTGTTGTACATTGCGTGAATCTGTGTAGTTTGGCGAGTGTGATGTTTGCTTGTTTGATTCGTTGTTTTGCGTGTGTGGATACACCCCATCTGGTGAGGGAGAGGCCGAGTAGTTTACCGTTGTTTGCGTTCGGTATCTCAGCATTGTTTATTTGTATGTTGGGCGGGTTTAGTCGTGCGATGGGTATGTTAGTGAACTTTAGTGTGTTTGTTTGGATCTTCCACTTCCTCTCGTATGTGTTTACGTGATTGATGGCGCGTTCTGTGGATATTTTCATGATGTTTTTAGATTTGCTTGGGTGTGTTATGATTTGTGTTATGTCGTCTGCGTAGGATATGTAGTTGCTGTATGATGTTGGGAGAGGTAGATCTGCAGTGTATAGTATATAGAGTGTTAGTGCCAGGACACTACCCTGGGGGACCCCACTCCTCGGGGGATGGGGGGCCCGTGGTAGTGTTCGAGGCGAATGTTAGCGGTTCTGTTGTCGAGGAAGTTGCAGAGAAGGCGTGTGAAGTTTGGTGGAAGTTGTAAGTTAATGATTTTGTGTTTCAGTCCACTATGCCACACCTTGTCGAAGGCCTTGCTGACGTCCCGGAGAATGATGTTTCTCTGTTTTTTGTATGACTTCCAGAATATCTTTGGGTCTGTATGGTTCTGGCAGAGTTCGTCTATAAGTGATGTCCATGTGCTTGTGTGGAGTTCTCTGTTTGCGTCTTGTAGTTGTGTTTGAATGTGTCTGTATCGGTTTCTTAGTTCTTGGTCCCATCCTCGTGTTTGGGCAAGTAGATGGACATTGTGATATTGTGTTATGAGTGAGCGGAGGGTGTCATTTTGTTTATGTTGTGGTATTGTTCTGTATGTGTATATATATATATATATATTTTTTTTTTTTTTTTTTGTGAGAGAGAGCATGGTGCATGACATATGAGCCATGCGAGCTTTTTTTTTTTTTTTGAGAGCATGAGAGAGAACATGAGAGAGAGAGCATGGTGCATGACATATGAGCCATGCGAGCTTTTTTTTTTTTTTTGTTTTTTTTTTTTTTTGTGAAAGAGAGCATGGTGCATGACATATGAGCCATGCGAGCTTTTTTTTTCTTTTTCTTTTTTTTTTTTTTTCTTTTTTTTTTTTTTTATTTATTTATTTTTTTTTTTTTTATTTATTTATTTATTTTTTTTTTTTTTATTTTTTTTTTATGCCTGGTTTCCTCCCGATCTGTCATGCATGCTGTGACACATGGCAGGTCGGGGTGACCCCTACGACATAAAAGACTACCTCTCGTTCGAGGACAGCGAGTTGGGTGAGTCCATTTTTTTTTTTTATTTTTGTTTATTTATTTATTTTTTTTTTTTTTGTGAGAGAGAGCATGGTGCATGACATATGAGCCATGCGAGCTTTTTTTTTTTTTTTTTGTGGAATGGTTCTGAATGTTGTTTTTGGTATGTGGGCTTCCCTGGCTGTGGTGATGTCATCATACCATGATTCCAGGTATGAATCTATTTCAGTTGTTGTCGCCTTGTAATTCATGATTTTGAGTTTGTGAAAGGGAGTCCAGTCTGCATTTTTTAGTCTTTCTTTAGGTTGAGATGGGATCATGATGTGGGTTTGTTGATATGTTGGCTATGATGGGGAGGAGGTCACTTGTTGAGAGCTCTCCTTGCTATAGGTGAACGTTTAAGTGTGCGTGTCTGCTCGTGAGTTCAACGTCTGGTATGATTGCTGACCAGTTGTTTATTTGTGTTGGGAAGTCTGGACCGATGTGTTGTTGGTGCCGTCGAGGATGGGGAGACGAGCCCTCGCCCACGGCGTTAGTATAAATGTAGCCGAATGTATGGTGTTGTGCGTTCCCCGTCCCGAGTATATATGTGGGTTTCCTGTGACTGAGGAGCTGGAATATGTCCTGGTCAGGTATGTATGGTCTGCGAGGTGGTAAATTGATGGTGGCAATGATAATGGGACCATGTGGTGTATCGATTTCCACCGCAGTGAGCTCTGATGTGAAGTTGTCATGAATTTTATGTTTTAGGTTCGATTTGATGGCGAGAGCAACACCACGCTTCGTTCACCTGTGTGGTTCGTTTGATATGTTGTGTATGTATGATTTTGTTCTGTTTGCGTTGTCGAGTCCGTTTGTTAATGAGTAAAATGTGGGGTCGTACTTCCTGTACTATTGCAGAGTCATTGCGGCGATCAAAGGCCCCTTGCAGCACTTTGTTTTGCAGGACTGTGGGCGTTGATTGTATTTGGGTGTGGGTTCATGGTTTTTTTTGTGGGGAATTGCCCTGCGGGGTGGAACCCATTGCGAAGTCTTGGTGTTTTTGTATTTGTCATGGGGGTTTGTTTGTGATGTCGGTTCTCCGAAAGGAGGTATTTATGCAGACGTTTGCTGGACGGATCGGACTCGGCTGTTGTGTAAAACCCATTTGTGTTGCCGCGGGCGATTTCTTTCCCGAGGAGGGAGGGTCCCAACACTTTCCCCAAGGGATCGGCGCATAGAACGAATGCGTAAATGAGGCTCGGTAACGTGCCGCCCAGGGCCTTTTTGGGGGTTTGGATTTAGGGGTTTTTTGTTTGGGCCTGTTGAGCTTGGGTTGTTCTGAGTCGGGCCCTTGTTTTTTCTTTTTTTTTTTTCGGCGACTGCTGAGGTTGCGGCTGCGGCGCTTCGCGGTTGTTTTGGTGGGTGTGTTTTAAGTTTGGGGGGTTGTGTCGCTGTGTTTGTAGGGTGTGTTTGGCCCTTTACTGAAGGCTCCCCGTCGTGGGGGGGTTTTGAAGGTCTGACCTGTGTGTTCAGGGGTTTGTTCTGGGTTATCAGGGGTTGAGGTGTGGGTGGGGGGAGGGGGGGGGGGGTTTTGGGGTGGGAATTTAAGGGGGGGGGAAATGACTTCAGGATTCCCCCGGAGTCTGCTTCTCCCAGATCGGTTGGGGAAGATTTTTTCGTCCCAGGGCTTTTTTTGATGGTGTTAAACCCTTTGTGGGGTAATTAGTTTAAAAACGTGAGCTTTTATTAATCGATTGTTTTTCCCTTTTGATAGTTTGTCTGGGGGGCGAGGTGGATGGTTGGCTCGTTTTTTTCGTTTTTTTTTAGCCCTGCGGCTTGTTTAACTTCCCTTAAATTAGGGGTTGCCGGGCATTCGCGTTGCTTTAATTTTGCTTGTGCTGCTTTTTGTCAGCTTCTTTTATCGGTTTTGTTTCTTTTTCTTTTTCTTTTAGTTTGACTGCATTTTGTCCTGAATCTTTTTTATTTCAGCTTTTCTGTTAGGACATGTGTTGGCCATGGTCTGTGGCCCCCCCGTTTATGCACTTCTTGTGAGTGCTTTGCAGTTTTGTAGTTATGTGTGCTGGGGCCATTCTGAACAGATGGTTATTCGCCTGAAGGGAGTTTCCCTTGTTGTCCCCATAACATGCATTTCATGCACGTTTATTTCGTAAAGCGCTCGTACTCTTTTTCCCCGGGTGCGATAAAAATTTGAATAGATATATTCCCTTTTTTTTATTTTTTTGTCGTTTGGTGGTCAGTGAACCCTCTTTTTTGATGTACTTTTCTTTATTTGTAGAGTTTACGTTGGTGGAGGCATGGTGCCCTTTATTTCATTTTTTTTTTGTTTTAGGATCCTCTGTGACTACCCGCTGTCGTCTTGAAGACGAGGTAGTTTGGCTCTCATTTCCCGGGGGGGACAGGATTAAGCCTAATTGTTTTAAGAGTTTTGTTTGACCAGAGAAAATCTTTTTTGTTTGTTCTTTTTCTTGAGGATTGCAATGTGCGTCGTTTGGGGGGAATGTTGTAGGGGCCCGGTTTCTGCTTCAAAGAGCTTGCTGCAGCTGCCTCTTTTCCTGGGGGTTGGACCCCCAGGGATGGTTAATTTTACTTTGGACATTGTTTTGTTGAAAGCAAAACATAAAACATGTGAAAAACAAAAAAAAGCAAAAAAAAACCTGCCTAGCCCAGGACTCTCCTGCCCCCCAAGCAATTAAGTCCCCAACCCCTTTTACTCTTGAGTACTGGGAATCGTGGGAGGTTGTGTGGGTGGGCCTGGGGAAAGCCCCTTTCGGGGGCCTATTCCCGCCGTTCCCAACTCGGTGGCCCCAAATTCCCTTCCCGCTGTCCTTTGGGGGTCGGTGGGGGAGGCGTCCCCACAAACCCAGCTTCAGGAGTGTCCCTTGGGGGGAGAGTCCCCAAAAAACCTGCCCAGGCGAGGGTTGGCTTGCTACACCGCCCGTTTGCGAATACACGCCGTCGCCATTGCAAAGCCCAGGGCGATGGCAGGGGTGATGCAGGCCTCCCTGGGGGACGAATTGTGTTTTTTGGTGTGTGAGTTTGCGCAATTGGAGCAATCGCAATGGGCGGTTGCCGCCCGAGTGCGGGGAGCACTGAGTATCGAAGGGCGATACACGCCTGTGCATGAAGAGTGAGGGTGCAATTCTCTCGTGGTTCATAAAACCCCTTTATGATGTTGGGGTTTCTCCAGGTGACCAGTGAGTACAGGTGGGCAGGGTCGCCCCACTGGGGACCTGACTCCGCGAGCTCGCGGAGGCTCAGGTCGGCTGTTGTCTCGGAGGTCAAGGTCTCTCCAACCCCCTTTTCCCTAAAGTCCCCTTCCTCTTTTTCCTTCAGATAAGATATTTTTTTCAGATTCCTTTCTTTCCTCCCCTCTCTCTCCAAAAAAAAAACGCAGTGTGGTGGAGTGTTGTGGTGTTTATGATGTGGTGGACCCCCCAAGAAGAGGCATGATCAGAACTGAGCCTTAGTCAGCACTAGCTGGCAAAGGTGTGAGGGAGTCAAATGTTTACACGGGGTAAACGGGCGGGAGGGCGAAGAAGAGTCGAAGATGTTTTTTAATCGTGACTGTTTGGCGTGACAGGTGAGGTGAGAGGGCGCCGGTGAGTTTAATTTCATACTTGGGTGGCTCCCCTGACCCTCGGAAAGCAAGAGTGATTGGTGGTGAGAAGGTGGCAGGGCGGTGCGTCAGATGAGGCTGGGTATAATTGTCACCCCCTTGGCAGCCTGACTTCTGAAAACGCGGGGCTTTCCTGATTGGTGATGGGGGGAGGTTGCCACAGTTCACGCTGCTTTCGAGGGTTTTTTGATGCCCTTGGTTTATTGGTAAAAAGAATGAGAATTTAATCAGAAAAGCCCAGCGTTTTCTGGATCTAATGTCTGGGAATGCCGCAGAGTCGGGCTTAAGATTTCGCACCCAAATCAAAGGAAAGGGCGCTGAAACAGGTGCCCGGAAAAAAAAGGGGCGGGGCCCAAGAGTTAGAGTAAGTGGGTTCAGTTTCCCAATTAGGGGTTTTTGGGGTTTTTGGGACAGTAAGCTTATTTTCCGCTCGGGGTTCAAACCTCCTAGAAGGCCCCAAGGCAGTCTCTGTCTTAGGCTCTGTAGGGGGGCGCTTAGGGGCGGGGCACCTTTTGTAAAAGATCCTTTATGGCACGCTGTCCGTCCCATTGTGGACTACGCTCCGTCCCCCTATTACGGTCAAGCCGGGGATACGAAAAGGCTTGACGTATGCAAAACGATCCCGCCAGGTATTCGGGTGCCCTATATGGGCAAAGGTTGTTCCTACTTTTGGGGCCCAACCTTTTCCCCTTGGACACCCGGACGTCAGATGGCGGCTCATTTTTCTTGCCAAAGTCTTCAGTCCCGTCGGACCGCAGCAAGACAAAAATTTTGCAGCGTCGGCTCGTAAAAACCCACGAACTCTTTCCCCAAAAACTCCTGGCTTCTCTTTACAGCCGGGTGTTGTACGCTTTGAGTCAAGGGGGGACTTGTTGGTCAAGGGATGGACCTCCCCCCCCTGACTATGCCACCCCCCGGTGGGCACGACCCTTGATAGAGTATTCTTCATGAATTGTAAAGGGAGAAAGACTCAGTACTCCCCGTTCTTTTGAAAGGGTGGGCGGGGAGAGGAAATTGCAGAATCCCCACCCGGTGTAAAACCCACTTTGGTGGTTCTGTAGACCCCCTTTTCCCCAGCAGGCGCGGGTTTGCAGCAAGGGACGTGACAGCTAGCGGGTGTCGACAATGCCTCCTCGCTCCAAGCAGAGGTGTCGTATTATGGGGGCCCCAGCCCCGCGCCCGCGGACGGGCATGTTGTCATACATACGCTCTGGGCCGCCATTTGACAGCCGCGCCCCAAACACGCCCCCGATAAGTTTTTTTGACCCGATTTCACTTGTAAAAAATCCTGGTCGGGTAGACGTTTTTTCCAATGGATTCCAAGCCCTGTTTGGGATTAAAAGGGAAAGTGTAGTGACGGCTAGCGGGGGGAAGGCGGAAAAAACCCTTGAGAATTTGGGTGATCCTAGCCCAGAATGCTAAAAACGTAGTTGATGGTGCAGGGGCGGTCGGGCCCTGCGGCCCAGGGGAAGGGGAGCCCCCCCCTCGGCCAGTGGTACTCGACGCCAGGCTATGAGTCGTGATACTCTCTAAAAAAAGAAAACCAAGGGCCGGCCGAAGGGATTTCACAGACTGAGTTGGGGGTACCCCCGTGCGTGGCAAAACAACCCCCCCATGGGGATGATGGCGACGCGCAGCCCCTTGTGGCGCCCCGGACGAACTAGAGCACTATCTGATGGAATGCGGCCATCCTTCCCAGGGCCCCGGGCCCCTTTAGACACAGCCCCCCTGGGTTTGGGAAGGCGGGTTTTGCCTTTTCTTTCCCCGTGGCAACCCGGAGCGCCCTTTGGCAAAACCCCCCCCCCCCCACGGTAGCATTAGTTAGGTTTATTGGGTGAGTCCGCACATGCTGGCAGAGGCGGGCCCCCTGTGCTTTGCCCCCGGGAGGAAAGCCTTCGCAAATCTTCGAAAATGAACTGAATTGGATACTACAAGGGAAAATCAAATCAGCATCAGCACTCCACTCACCCAAAAAGATAGTGACACCCGAGATAACAGCACCTGCTCCACTTACCCGCTCCAGCTGAAGCATTTTGAAACTTGAAGAAAAAGAAAAAATTTCAAGAATCTTTTAAGGAAAGTTTAATCTAATGCTAAGTGGGTAAAATTATAACAAGAAGAAGAAAATTCCTGGGCTACTGACCCGTCCCAAAGGGGGACCCTTATGCCAAGGGAGTTAACATCTTTAAAGGGTTGGCTATAAAAGGGAAAACCCTTTGAGTAAGGGTTTTGGGCCCGGCTCTCTCGAGCCAAGCACCTCGGTGTAAAGAGATCCCTTTTAGGCAAACCCCGTCCCCCCTGTCCTTTACCCCACTTTCGGCGTTTGGATAACACCGTTTGTTTTGAAGGCGAACCCCCGGTTTACCGGCGAAGGCCGGGGGCTCAAAGGGGCCCCTTAGTGGGATCTGTAAGAAACATCGGGGTTGCCCCCTTTTTTAGGCTGGGGAACGGCGGGGGCCCACTCTAAATCCTCCCAACTCCAGCTAGACACCGTTACTACCCAATGGTTAGGTCCTCAGAGTGAGGAGGTTGTCAGAATAGGACTTAATCTGACAACTCGGCGGATTTGGGACTTTTTGCAGTGGTGGATCGAGCTATGCTTTTGGGAAACCTGGCTTCGCCCACCAAGATTAAAGAAACCTGAGGGCACCCCGACTTTACTCAAAAGCAGGAACGAACTCTCTGTTGTTTGGAAATGGAATCCATTTCCCTGAGAATCATCGTGCCAGGAATGGGATACATTTTTTTCCCAAAGACTTGACCGAGCAGAAAGTTATGTCACCAGAATTCCCCAAAAAAGCTTAAGAGCCAGGTTTTGCCCCGTGCTCTTGAAACCAAGCTAGATAAAATTTGTAGTCAAAAAAGTGGACTCGTCATTAAAAACCCTCTAATGGAGATCAAAGGAACTGGTAGAAACCCCCGCAAATCGATAAATTTCTAAAAAATGCCCAACATGGAATGTTAAGATTCGATTCCATGTTTCCCCGACTCCCAAAAAGACAAGCCAAGGACGATCCATATAATTACAGTATAAACCGGCCCAGATCGAAGGGGAACGATTACTCGGAAATTCAGTGTTGAATTTGCTACAAAAAGGGCCCATAAAAAAGGGTAAATTTCCCAGAAGAATGCTGAAAAAAAAGTGAGTGTGGTCGACCGGACACGGTTCCGGGCTGTAAAAACACCACAAAAAATGCCTAAACTGTGGGGCGAACACGGACCTTTGGAAGTGCCCCATCGAAAGGAAAGAGATCCAAAGGCAGTAGAAAAGAAGCGAATCCAAAACCCAAAGAGTCCCCATCTGAGTGAAATAGTCAAGAACCTGCAAAAGGGTACGTAGGGAGGAAAAAAGATGAAAAAAAAGCCAAAGCCCCAGCCCCCCAAAAAAACCAAACGGCGATTAAGGAAAAGCAGCCCCCCATCATGCAGCTGCCCCAAAAACCTGGTGTCAAGACTTTGCCCTTTTATGCAATTCCCCCCTGGCCAACCCCCTTTCAAACAGGCTGCTTTGCAGAGCACAAGCTGCCCGGGCGAAATCCCCCCTAATGGCCCCCCCCCTTCCAAAAGAGGAAAATTTGGCGGATCCTGAGGGTTTTGCTCCCTACGAAACCCCCAAGAAAAAACCCGAAGCCCCCTGGGAAAAAGAAATGCCAGACTGCCAGTTCTTTAAGAAGAAATGCCGCCACTGGAAGAGCCCCCGCACCAGCCCCGTTGGAGGGTGCATCCCCACACGGTGCAAAAAAGTGAAGAAGGGGAAAACAAAAGGGCAAGCTGTGGAGTCATCCTGTACAGCCCAGAAAACCGTTCCCAAAAGGGAATATTTTTATGATGATGTTGCAGAATACATCAAAAATGGCAGGATGAAATACTCCTCAACAAACAGAAGTGAAATTTGGAATGTGCCAGTATAGAAGGAGAATTAGGGCAGCCCCCCTAAAAACTCGTTGGTGGGCTATCATTCCTCGACCCCGAGACTACAGGAAGAGGAGGAATGGCTTTGTGGTCCCAAAAAGAGGCAGAAGTGGCCTGCAGCCCCAAACAAATGAATCAAACCCCTCATGTGTTCAGAGAACGTCCTCAAGTGGACTATGGGTTTGTAGGAACGAACTGTGGGCATGATAGAGCCCTAAGGATTTGTCCCGATAACCATGGTTTGAAGGACACAGACAGGTGAAACTGTTCCCCCCACTTATGTTATCAGAGGAAAAGGACTGGAGAAGCAGTGATGGTGAATAGCAGTCGAAGGAAAACAAACATAAGATTCCGACGCTTTGAGAAAAGCTGGGAATGAGATAGAGACCGCAAGGGCCAATTGATGGCTACAATGTATCTGCCTCCAAAAAGGGCAATGTTCCCTGCAAGCTTTCCCCTCTCTTCGCGAGATTACCACATACTAGGGGAGACCCCCAAAGCCAACCTCCAATGCAAACAATAGAGAGGCAACCCGGGGTTTGGGAAAGCTATTTCTAGAATGGTTGCTGATGGAGACCCCAATCACATGGGCGACTTCCCCACTTACTCACGGGGAAAACAGCAAACCCAAAAAAGATATTGCACTGGCAATAACCAAGTCATACAAAGTGTCTGGAACCCGGGGCCCGCAAGCACCCGTGACACCTGCCTTTTATCCTCAGATTCTCCAACCCTCTAAAAGCCAAAACTGTAGCGATTAACTTTGAAGGTAATTTGGGGGGATTCAAGGATGATCCAGCCCAAGCCGCAGCCAATTGGGCGCAAAGGAAAGAGATTGACGAGGAAGTCAAAAAGTGGTACAGCGTGTTGAGCTGCATGCTATCGGTCCCCAGGCAACCCAGGACTACCCCCCACCCCCAAGGCTAACACTGAAGTAAGCTAAAATCAGTCGAATCCCTGCGCATATGCAGGATTATGGATGGAAAAAGCCTGAGGCAAGATAAGAAGTAAAAAGAGAACTCTTAATCAAGGGAGGAGAGCAGCAAAATGCGTGGGAAAAAGGTTCGAAAAGTGGAATGGGACCAAAAAGATCCACAGTCCTTTGGTCAGGAAAAAAGAAACTGAGGGGAAAGAAGAAAAAGCGAAGTGCTACCTCCTCAACAACAGGATGAAGATTTTAAAGAAGAAGAAAAAGAAATCCCTGTTCAAAAAATTCTGGGAAATTGTTCCGAAATTCCCCGGAAGGGAAGAAAAAAACTTTGACGTGTTTCGAGGAGCCAATAGAGGAAAAGGAAGGACAGCACCCCCTATTCCGAAGCTGCTTCGTTTCACTAGATGGACCCCACAACCACTAATGACCAAGATAACCAAGATGTCAAAAGAACTATTCGAGTTTCAAGAATAGAATGCCCCCAGGAAAAAGCAGGATCAACAAAACAACCTGCAAAATTTCCCAAAAAAAGGTTGTGGATGCAAAAAAATACAATGCCTCTCTCACTGCTGGTTTTCCCTGCCCACTTCAAGGAAGCAAGAGTCAGGATGATCCAAAAAAGGGGGGAAAAACCCAAGAAAAGTGGAAAAATTACAGACCAATATCTCTGCTGGAGCCCCAGGCAAAGTCTTTAAAAAGATTTAAACATAGTTTGCGAAATCACTGGAGATTAACGATTTACAAAATCCCAGGCAACAGGGCTTCAGCCAGGCGAGGAACATCAACGCCATTGCAATATATATGAAAAAATCCCCCAAATGCCTTGGCAAAAGGAACCAAGTCAATGGGGTTCGAGGTGTGGCCAAAGCTTCGCAAGTTTGGCACAAGGCTGAAATTAGATATCAGGCTGAATCTCCCCACGCCCCCGACAAGCTTTTGTGCTTTTTGAAGCGGAGTGCAAGAAATTTTGTCGTCGGGAATACAGTCGGCGAAGCAATTCCCCCATGAGTGGAGTTCCCAGGAAGCTGCCCCTCACCGACACTGTTTCCCATTATACAGCAGATTGCTAACCCTCCATGGCGAATCATAAATTTTTATGCCCACGCTACTCGAAATAAGTTGAAGGGAGTCGTCGAGTGATGGCACTCAGAAACTGCCAGAGCATGAGACATCAAACGATAGAAAGAGTGGAAGTCCAACCAACATGAGAAAATTCCAAGTTTCCCCTTGGCCAAGTCAAGACAGAGTCTGATAGTGGCGAGGAAACAG
>NW_028234412.1:28345202-28347702 GCF_977035675.1 Penaeus japonicus
ACACATACATATGTGCACATATGTATCTTGGACATATACCCACGATTACATATATACTCTTTTATATGTATTGGCATTTTTAACTATAATTGATGTTTCACCTTCACCTTGTTTTTTTTGTTTTGTTTTTTTCACATATGCACACATATGTGCACATGTTCACATATTCTATGTACTAATAGCTTTTTAATTTCCTTTATTTCCAGGTCTTCTGTGGGGGATGAGATTTGGGAGGTGGTCATCCAACTCAGTGAGTTTTCAGGTAAGTTTAAAGTTATGTCCGTTTGTTGTTGTTGTGCAACCTCGGTCACGAGATTTACGGGAGTCTCAGGACGCGTTAGTAGAGTGCGTCGGAAATTATTTTTTCGGCGTAGTGATTGTACTTTTTCGTGATAATAGCTTACTATGGCCGTTATGTGTTCGGCGTAGTTTCCCTCGAGTGTTTTACACATGTCTTTTCGCCTTAAGTGAGTTAGTTACGCTCATCTGTGTGTTCGCTTGAACAGTTTCTTATCTACTCGGCTTCGCCTCTCCTCTGCTACTGGCAATTAACAGACG
Source organism: Penaeus japonicus (assembly GCF_977035675.1). NCBI lineage: Eukaryota > Metazoa > Arthropoda > Malacostraca > Decapoda > Penaeidae > Penaeus > Penaeus japonicus. Next base: position 28,345,761 of record NW_028234412.1, read on the forward strand.
AGAGGGTTTAGCCTTGCAGATGCGGTCCAGCTTCCACTCCCTCTTTCAGAGCTCCTAGGGTGAAAGAAGGAGAGGTTTGGGCACCCATTTCCTGTTTGCTTAGTTAGCGAGTTGTTTGAGACGCGTTGTTCTTCGGCATATCATCTATTGCTTCTCGAGAATATTGGTTCTGGGGGCAGTTGTCATATTCTCAAGAGACTTCTTGGGCACCATCTGTGTTCCCCATTGGTGTTTTCGTGGATTTCACAGATCTGTTGGTAGCTCCTGTCCTCCATGTTTTCCAGGCGATCTCAGGTTTTTGTTGCCATGTTGGAAATGCGGACATTGATGGGATCGAGATCATACTCCTGGTGCAGCTCTCTTATTGATGGGCGGGGGTTTGGCCACCTTATCCCTTTCACCCAGATAATTGCCTTATTCTGAATGGCTTGTATATTGTACCAGGATGAAATTGCTACTGTGTTCAGAAGGCAGCTTCAAAGTTGTTAATTTGGGCTATTGCTCTGTCTGTAGCCAGCCTTAAGAATTGGTTCCGGGGAGAGGGATGTGCTACTATTTGTGTTATGTCATCTGTGTACATGACATATGTGCTGTCTCTTGCTGGTGGTGGAGTGGGTGACGTGTATATGATGTACGAAGTAGGTGACAGATTGCTTCCCTGTGGGACTCCACTCAGTAACGGGAACTCCGGTCCTATCCAGTTTCCTACTTTTAGTTTGGCTTTTCTTTCGTTTAGGAAGCTGCGCAGGAGTTTGGTTAATGTCGTTGGTAGGCCCAGCTGGAGTAGGTGGTGTGTCGTGCCCGGATGCCAGACCTTGCCAAAGGCCTTGGCAACATCCCGAAGGATGACATCAACTTTTTTCTTATTGGCTAGAGCCAGAGCGATCGTTTCGTACGCTATTGCGATTGCCGTGGTTGTTCCCCTCGACTCTCAGAATCCGTACTGCCTGGGGTTGAGTAGATCGTTGTTCTCTAGGTACGTTCTCAACCTGTTATTTATAATCTTTTCCAGAATCTTTCCGGGTTTTTCTAGTAGGGAGATAGGTCTAAAGTTTTCGGGCCTGTTTGGCGGTTTTCCTCCCTTAGGGATCAGAGTGATCAGTGCCGTTTTGAATGCCTTTGGAAAGTTTATTGGTGACTGCCAGCTAAAGGGGGGGAGAGGCGTAGGATGGCTGAGAAGAAGGTTAGTTTGGAAGTGGAAAATAAGTTGGAGATCGAAAGTCGGGGGGCGATAACCCGTGCTTGTTTCCTTTGTTTTCGTGGCTTCCAAGCAGCGCATCGGTGGTTTGGGTTGGAGGTCAGAAGCCCCTTCGTGGCCTTAGTGTTTTTTTTTTTTTTTTTTTTGAGGAGGCGTCTGCCTTTGCTTGCTCTGTTTGCATGCTGTGCTTTCTTGCTTGTTTTTATTTAAATAACTACATTGAAATGTAGGATATTTGCCTTTATATTAATATAAAGGTTGTTGTGGTTATGTATTTGTACATAGTTTAATTAAAATCGGCGGGCGCTGTCTCTAGGTGTTGTCTGAGCGTGTGCACGTGCGTGGCCGTGGGCATAGACATAATCGTGGGCGTGATTTTGCGGACGATTATGGGTATGGTCACGGAAGCGACGCACTCACGGTCAGACAAGGACCTGGACTGCTGTATACTACACATTCATACACATATGCATTATACACATGTGTACGTACTTATGGTTATATATATCTTTATACATAGGTATATATATATATATATATATATATATATATATATATATATATATATATATATATATTTTTTTTTTTTTTTTTTTTTTTTTTTTTTTTTTGTTGGTGGGTGTTTTTTTTTTTTTTTTTTTTTTTTTTTTGAGAGCATGAGAGAGAACATGAGAGAGAGAGCATGGTGCATGACATATGAGCCATGCGAGCTTTTTTTTTTCCAAGGACGAGAGTGAACATCAG
>NW_028234412.1:28352702-28355202 GCF_977035675.1 Penaeus japonicus
GTGCTTAACCACAGGGTCATGAACACAGAACAGCTAGAAGAGGCGCCTAGCACCACACTGGCCCAGAACACCACGAGGGGAAACACCATGAGGCGAGGCAGGGCATGAAGGAAACACACAATAACACGTCTTTCCTTTATTAACAGTAGTTCTTCACTCGATACACTATTCTATGAGCCCAATACAGGGGGAACCAGCACATTACACTGCACAGTACAGGCTTATGACAGTGCAATGGTCCAACACAAAGTATTTCAGGTCATAAAGGTCACTCGCGTTGTCTGCACAGCAGGGGCATCAAACTGCGTCTGTTCTGAGGCTTTGTCCCTCCGCTCCTCTCGCCCCGACCCTTGCATCATGTTTGCCCAGCTTACATCATGTTATCATGTTGACACATGATTACACAGAGACAAAGACCTGCTGGTGTAGCAGTATAATATTATCCTTCTTTAATCGTTAGTAAAGTGAAAGTCTACCCTAATGCGGGGATAATGTTTGTGGGAAAATATCAAGAAAACATGAAGTATACCAGATCTAGGTGTCATGGAATGTATTATATTTGCACAAATCTATTTACTGACTGCTAATCTGCACAATTGCTATTTGAAGAAGCAAACTTTTTTCATGCTTAAACAGGCATGATGTTAACATATTCAATCTTACTTCACATGTCAAATTGAATGAATTAAAACAAACTAGAAACAAAATATTTATCGGGGGAATATCATTTTCTCAGGCATTAAATGAAATCACATAAATTATTTTATATAAACAGTCCTAAACCTGAATGTACTATGGACTTAATAGTGTTTTTATTATAGGGAGAATCAAATAATTGTAAATATTATCACTTTAAAGGCACGTCACAGAGGCGTGATGGCTGATTTTTTTTTCGAGACACTCTCATTGTCTATGCTCCGCCCACCTAGTTGAAAGGATTGCGAGTGTTTTGTTTACACGGTGTAGTGCAGAGTGTGTAGCATTAATGTCGCCTGCAAAGAAAACTGATTTATTACTAGAGCTATAAAGCTTATTGAAATCCGGAAGTGGCAAATGTGAGTGTACAGTGAGTAGCGTTAATGTCGCCTGCAAAGAAAACTGATTTATTACTAAAGCTATAAAGCTTATTGAAATCCGAAAGTGGCAAATTTGAGTGTAGAGTGAGTAGCATTAATGTCGCCTGCAAAAAAAACTGATAGATTACTAAAGCTATAAAGCTTATTGAAATCCAAAAGTGGAGTTATATAGGTAGTGGAAACCATTATAGGGCTCTGCTGAGTGAACAACTCTACATTCATGAAATCAGGATGAATGGATGGCAAGAATGTCACTGTCACTGTTGCTGAAGTGTTTGATAGCATCGGAATTAGTAATAGAGATGAAATTCAAAAGAACATTCCCGATCTAGAAAATCGTAATAGATATTCCGGATATTAAAAAAATGTCCTTCCAATCGCTTGTAAGATTTCAGCATGCCATCTTAGGTGATTCGGGTCTGTTAGATTTCACTTTAAAGTGTGTCTGGTGCTGCAGGAAGCAGCGAGAGCCACAATTGGAAAGAGGCTCGCCCTAGCCCGAGAAAGTCTCGGCTACTCGGCTCACATTCTTGTCCCGTGAAGGACGCAGCGGCAAGCTCGCCAGGGTCAGGAAGTGATTCCTGCGAGTGGGAGACTAATTCCCGATACTTCCTCGTTCCCTGAGAGCCTCCTGTGAACTGCTCCCCTAAGAGGAACAGGCAGCAAAAAACAGCCCCTAAATCGTCCTCAGGAGTGAGGTCAACCTAGAGGTTGGTATAGCTATCAAAAATTGGAATCTGACGGAATGGTATCGTCGTCCATCCTGGGAGCCGAGGACTTCGGGAGCAACCAGTCTTTCTTGTCTTTTTTGATGTATGTGTTTAATGGTGAAGTGAGTTTGCATTTTTGCTCGAATGTGTTTCATATAGTCTTCTATTGTGCAGTTTCTTTATGTTTGTGATGTGGTTGTGAAGAAACGGGAAGGTGTGTTCGTAAGGTAGAGATTTGATGTGATGATCGCCTCTCTGACCTCAGTAGCATTTTAGACACTGGTTAACCTGAATAAAACATTCAGCTTCGATGTTGTACGTTGGGACCGATGTGTTTAAGGGTGCCTTTACACCAAGCAAGTCTAGTCACATCGAGTCAATGCCATTCATCATGCGTCATGAATCGCCACCCCAGTTTGACATTAATTTGTATGGATCTTTAAAAAAAACGTTTACATCGGAAGAGTCGAATCATGTCAAGTCACAGCGCGTCGTGTAGAATCACAGATTGGGCTGGACCCAATTTCTACATCAGTTACAGTGAGTTCATCGTGGTGTGATCATCATGCAAGTGGAGCTCCTAATCAACTTAGTTCAGGAGCACCCTGCTACATATAATCCCAGTGACCACAGCCACCGGGATCATGATGTCATAAGTACTCTGTGGAAGGAGGTTGCTGCTTGGCCTCTTGGTGTTCAGTTTATACATCCAGA
>NW_028234412.1:28360202-28362702 GCF_977035675.1 Penaeus japonicus
AGATGAACACATTACTGATGGTCTTATAGTAGTACGAACACTGAATGGACTTCCAAAGAAGTACGAAAATTTTGTTGATGTAGCTAGCCAGCGTAATCTTCCATACCAGTAGAGTGAATTAAATATAGCATTGTTAAGTCAAGAGGATCGTCTGAAGGATACTTCTAGCACAGAGAGTATCATGAATGTCAACAACAACAGCACAGTGAAACAGAAGAAATGTTTCAAGTGAGGTGAACCAGGCCATTTTGCATCAAAATGCAGCAAAGGAGGTAGGTTCCAGAGAGTGAAAAATCCTCAAAATGCTAGAAAGTGGTGCAACTTTCATAAATCTAGAACTCACAGTAACAGTGAATGTAGAGTGAAGAATCCTAAGAGTAGTAATTCAGTAAACTCAGCAAATGACACAAGTGAAGAACAAAATCAAGTATTCTTTTCATGTAACACACTCATCAAGGTTTCATACTGTTGAGACCAACACTGAGTTGTATGATTGTGGAAAACAGAATGTAGCTAGCTTAGAAGAAGAGGGCTTCTTAATGATTGACAGTGGCTGCACTTCACATATTGAGAAAACAACCAAAGTTTGTGAGATTTCAAGAGTCTTTTGATCCACAAAACTATTACATAGAGCTGGCAGACGGCCAAAGACAACAAGGAACAGTGCAAGAAGTCGGTGATGTGAAAGACTTCATACAGGATCGTGATGGCAACTCACGAAGTATTCTACTAAAAGATGCATTATACATACCAGGATTTACAAAAAAATATCATGTCAGTTTGGAAGGCTATCAAGAGATGACATACTGTTATATTCTCACATGAAGGCAGTACTCTAACTACCAAGGATGGCAGAATATTCGACATTGTTGTTCTATCTACGTAGAGGTAAGCCACACACTGGTTCTCAGATGGATAAGTTTAACAAAGTCTATGTAGGGGAAGCCAAGCACACCCTAGAAGAGTGGGATAAAATCCTAGGGCATTGCAATGTGGCTGATGTGCAAAAACTTGAAGCAACTGCTGACGGAATGCATATAATTAGGAAAGATAAGTTTAACTGCACCACATGTACACTTGGTAAGATGACACAGTATAGGAGTAGAGAGGCTGACAAAAAGGCCCAACAGCCATTAGATTTAGTCCACTGTGATGTAGTTGATCCTGTAAACCCACCAGCACGAGGAGGTTACAGGTACAGCATCTCCTTTATTGATGACTACTCCGGAGCTCTTAGAATTTACCTAATTAAAAGTAAGAGTGATACAGTGACAGCTAAGAAAAGATATCTTGCAGAAACAGCACCATATGGGAATATTAAAAGCCCAAGATATGACCACGGAACAGAGTTTACGAACAATGGGTTCAGAACACTCTTGACAGAGAACATGATTAAACAAGAGTTCTCTGCACCTTATTCACTACATCAGAATGGCACAGTTGAGAGATCACACAGGTCAATATTTGACATGGCTCGCTGTTTGCTGATTGAATCAAAATTACCTAAGGATATGTGGAGTTATGCTGTGAAGACTGCCTGTTACATCAGGAATAGGTGCTATAACCTCAGGACTCAAAAGACCCCAGTAGAAATGCTTACTGGAAGACGGCCAAACATAAGCAAAATGAATATCTTTGGAACAAAATGTTTTGCATATGAACAAGAGAGTAAGAAACTAAATCCAAGGAGTAAGGAAGGAGTATATGTGGGCTATGATGATCAAAGTCCAGCCTACTTGATATACTTTCCAGATACTCAGACTATAAGAAAGGTAAGAATAGTCAAATTTGTGGATAACTCAACTTGTAAGGCAGAATCCCCAAGTGCCGAACAAAGTTTGAGTGACGAGGCTCCAGCAAAAACCACATCAAGCGGCCCAAGATGAGGCGCTAGCTGATGCTGATGGAGACAGGAAATGTCCAGCTAAAGACCGAGAAGGAATACCAGTGGATGAAGATACAAAAAGAAGATATCCATCCAGAGAAAGAAAGAAACCCTCTAGGTTAGATGACTATGTTACAGATGATCTGGACAACAGTATCTCCAGTGTGACACATACTAGCTTTATACATCACTGCTATCGAATGTCACATGACCCAAAGCTATACCATCTCCAGAGGGACACTAATGGAAGAAAGCCATGGATGAGGAGATTGCTTCACTACAGGACAACAACACCTACGAACTCACTTCACTACCCAAGAATCGCACAGCAGTAGGTGGAAGATGGATTTATCAAGTGAAACCTGGACCTAACGGTAAAGGAAAATTCATCACAAAGATTACATTGAAGTGAATCAAACTAAATATTTTGAAAATATTTTGGACAGACTTAGAATGTCAGATTGTCATGTAAGAAACACATCATGTGAATTAAGTATTGTTAACACTTCTACTGTAGGATCAGATGTATTGGGTGATGCAACTCTTTACAAATAGTTGGTAGCCTTATATATATTATGACAGGTACCAGACCAGACATATTCTATGTGGTTACCA
>NW_028234412.1:28370202-28385622 GCF_977035675.1 Penaeus japonicus
GGTCGACCAAGACACCTTCCTACGACGCTCGGCATAAACGAGATTTCGAGTCCAAGGCTGTCCCCCAGAACGGTTTGCCACGCCTCTCGACTACCCGGCTCTAGGCAAGGCTCCGCCTCTCACCAACCAGCACTAGGAAAGACTCCGCCTATCGAGAATGACCTGTTACCCCTGATTGGCAGCACATCATGAATCATATTGTATATATTTAGATAGAGAAGTAAGACTCGGACAGGAGACAATATGTGTTAAACTCTCTACAGGTAGAGACCGAGCCTTTGCTGACGCCCTTCTTCATACAGCTACATTGTTATCATCTTAGTGTTAATTGATATATCTATAATTCGTGTATCTCTAGTATTGCTTGTATGTCGCAATGGTTATTTATGGGTATATATTTGTGACTCATTTTATTGTATACAATTAGGAAGTCATTGTATCGTATATGTTACACATCGTGAATTACAATATATCAATGTTGACGTGATATTAATACATCGCTAGAGAGCTACCTACCCAAACTGAGGCCAAGACCACACTGGCAGAGCCTGAAGCTAAACCTCAAAGGGCGAGAAAACCAAGACCACAGAGACTAAAGGTCAAAGCAACTAAGTAGTGTCCTCCAAAGAGGCCCCTTGTGATGAGTGTCTTAGTTTGTTGAAACTAATAACTCACATAAGATAGGAATGTGAAGCTAGACAAAGTTCTTTTTACAAACAGGATATATTCCATAATGCAAATAACTTGCATTATGGTACACAAAAAGTAATAAACACTACAGTATAATGATCACAGTAATAAAACACTGAAACGAAATGTATAAACAGGCGTCAGTAGTAACGCAGTCGATTCCAGTCTGCCTGTATGTTCCAATCATCCCGGTTATACGGTGGGTTTCCCCAGCAGTGGTTATGCGGGTTTGTAGGCTTTAATGGAAAGCGGTGGAAATCAAAGATATTCAGCTCTTTTGTGGGGTAAATATAATTGGGAGATAATTATATCATCTTCAACCTCAGATATCGTGTACTGAGATCCTTCTATGAGCAGACAGTCAATCCTAGACTGAGGAAAGGGCTTAAACTAATATTAATTGAATCTGCCAGAACCATTCAAGATGCCCTCAGGTGGACAAAAGCTCTCAATTTCCTCATGGAGACCAACCTTATTCCCCTGGAATTGTGAAGTAATATAAATGGCAGCCCATTTTTTAATTTTTTTTTTAAGTCATCAAGACGCCCATGGACTTCCAGCAAGACAAAAGGTGATGAGATGACTCAGGCAAGAGTATGAGCTCTTTGTGAATAACTCCTGACTGTCCGACACAATATGCTTTCAGCTCAAAGGTCGATGTCCTGCAACGCCTCAGAAAGGAAGCAAGAACTTTCCCTCGGCCAGTTGGTACTTAGACGCCACAAGCTTGTCCATGGCAGTTCATAGAAACCATTGCCTATTCTGGCCGCTGTTGTTGTCACTGTGGCTCACTGAAAACTACTCAGTTGCACTATCTACAGGATAGCAAACATACATGGTTAGTCGGAAAGGGCCCAGAAACACCAGGTTGGTAATATGGCTATGATCAGGAATTACCTGCATTCATCAATACTGGATCTTCTGCATCCTTGTTGAAGGTCTCGGCATTGAAGTCTCTAAGCCTTATTTCCCGTTCCAAAGGAGCCAGCTCACTTGTTTGTGCTTCTGGTGACTTTCTTAATGTTTTAGAAAAAAAGGATTTTGAGATTTCTTTTGTCCCAGGACTTAGTCTGGCACACAGCTTAGTCATAATTGATGAAAGTTGTGACCTTCCAGGTTCGTTATTAATGGCATAGATGTATGGTGTAGATTTGAATTCAGCTTGGTTCATTTGCATCAGCCAGGACAGACATCTTTCTCTTGATTCAGTTAGAGTACCTGTAACCTATACTGATCATCCAGGAATTTCTAAGGTGTCCTTTTGTACAGTAACAAAAAGTGATTGTGATCTTAATATATCACCTTTTTCCAACAACCAGTTCTCAGAAATATTAGTATTCCTGCAATGAGAGATCAGTTTATTTCATGTTCAGTAAATTGTGGTACTCCAGATGGGGATGTATACATAAAGGGTCACTTGCATGATCTATTGATTCCTCATTCAATTACAATTGTGCAGAATAGGCAAGTTTACATCTGGGCAGTTGATACTTTACCTTACAGAATTAAGCTCAAAAAAAGTTTCTAGCTCTGACCCGAGTAAAATAGCCATGATAGATAATGCCTTTCCATATAATCCTAAGGTAGTAACCCAAGCAGAGCTTCCAAATTTAGAATAAAACCGCAAAGTAGTGTCTTGCCTATTCTACAGAAGGACAAGGGATTATTTGATGGTGATAAACTGACTATTGGTATAGCCAAAGGTATTGTGCATTGCATACCTACAAGTAATACAGCGCCTATTTTATCTAAACAGTGGCGTCTTCCACGGTCAGCCAAAGACTTTATGTCTGAGTGTCAGTCCTTGCTTAAAGCAATGTTACCGTAGGAGATACATATCTACTTCCCAGGATAGAAGAAACTATTGACAGTCTCTGCAAAGCACTTTTCTACTCTAGACTCTAGAGCAGCTTGCTGGACTATAGAAGTTAATAAAGCAAATCGTCCTGAAACAGCATTTTCGGATGGACAGAACGTTCATGGATTCGAATACCATTTGGTATAAAGTCGGCTCTAAGCACTTATCAAAGGCTATCTAACTTGGTCTTGAGCCCAGTTTTAGGTCATTATACACTTTGTTATCTAGATAATATCAATATCTATAGCAGAAATTATTCTGATCATCTTGATCATGTAGATGAAACCCTTATACTTTAGTCTCATTCAGGTTTTAACTTAAACATGCCAAATTTGAGATTGCTTGTTCAGAATCTTAATTTTTAGGATTCCTCATTTCTGCTGCAGGTGTACAACCTGACCCTGGTAATGTGAACATATAGTACATATTTTTTTTTTCCATTTTTTGGCCACATGAAAGCTCATGCCAACTCTCGAACAGCTATCTGCATGGTCTGTTCCTGTCGCTGTCCTGATGGGCTTTTCTGATTGATGAAACTGAGTGGATCTGATGCTGTTTGCTGCTGTCATCCCATTGAATTGAATGGCATTACTTCTTGCGGCCCTGTTGCTTCAGCATCCGACCACCCTGTGGAGTCCCACGGCCTGGAATCCTGCCTTATCTCTGCCCTGGTCTGTCGTTCCTGCCTTCTCTTGTGCATTGCTAAGATGCGAGCTCGCGCACTGATGACGGAGATTTCGCTGAGAGAGAAATCGTACTCGTGATTTACTCCGATCCATCGTATGCCAGATCGAGAGATGCCAGTTTCACCAGCCAATCATCAAAATTTCACCAGTTTTCACCAAAGGATTAAAATTGTGCAAAATAAGGTTTTGTTGAAGTTACTTATCGGTTTACAACATTTTTTTTCCATCAATCTTTAGTTCGATATAAAAAGTTGTTACTCCGTATCTTTTATGTATCTGGATTCCTGTATTATCTTGCAATGAAAATTGTAAAAGAAAATACAGTAAAATATATTTCGGAAGAGATTAATAAACATGAAATCCTTTGCGTTATATGAAAGCCGTAAATACAAACTGATAAAGCTCTCACCTTAATAACAAAATTTATTTAATCTCAAAACCACTTAGATCAGGTCTCATACTTTCTTGATTCCTTAAGCTTCATATGCAATGGAAGATTTGGTTGCATGAATAAAAAGCCATAAGTTAACAGCCAATATATTGCACCTGTAAGATTACCCGCTAGATACTAGAATGCAATTTCCCGACAGATAAAAAAAAATAGATCTCAGCACTTCTGCAGGTGCAGAATCTGATTAGACGGCTGTAATTTTAAGTTTATTTTCATCGAGTGTTTGTATATTTCCAGTGGTCGTAATAACTTATGATTTCAGGCTTTGAACTGTTGTTTAACTAGGTTTTCACCAAATTTCACCAAATATTTTCTGGTTCTAAACTGGTTCCACCATCTGACAACGCTGATTGTATGTCAAGTAATTTCTGTTATAGGAACGTTCCCTTACCGAGCTTTATACATGGCTCATGGTCGGGGGTGGCGTTATCCTCAGACAATTCTCACAGGTGGGCAGTTCGTGTGCGTTCTGTTTCTATACCCAGTAGGGGGCGTGCCCACATATAGCGGAGCTGCCACTCACGAATTTTCCACAATCCTTTACCTTCATCCTGTCCTCCTCCTACGTAATTTCTTATTTCACAAGCCTTTTTATTTCATTTTATCAGTATGAGTATTATCTAAATTTTATTTCGTGCGATTTGCATTTTTTTTTCTCCATTTTCTCTTATGTTTAAGCCAGGAACCTTGTCACGTCTTTTCATGGACAGTCTATTTACACTCGTGTATCTCATGCTAAGCGATGATACATCTTATTCCGGTAATGACTAAACATACAACTTTTATTCATACACACGAATATACACAGACGCACTTAATCAGCGAATAGTTCACCCAATTAAGCACTGCCCAGTCACGTTTCTCTAACACGCGTAAATGAGTAATGAGGATCCGTATTTCGATCACCATTAACCTATCTATTTCGCTGGATAACAGTACGTGTTGAATGTTTGGTGCAACAGCGCGCGAAACCCTTCCACAACCATAATGTCAAGCAGTGCAAAGAACTTGAGAACAAGGCCATTAGGGAAATTAAATCCGCTTACAACAGTCAGAGAAACCACACTACAGTTGTTAAAACAAATATGCATCAGCAAGATTTACGCTTGGACAAAGGACCTACGTGGACTTAAAAACGACAGCAAAAGAGACACTATTGCGTCCCTGCATTCGCTGTCAAGCGATGTGCTCTCGGACTTGAGTCAAGCCAGGCCACGCCGGCAGCGAGTACTGCCTGTCCTTTGTCACAGGCATCGTTAGCTGTTTCCCAAGGATGCCGCCGGTACCCATTATTCAGAATTATCGCTGAGGTTCCCTGATCACCCTTGAGATTCTTTCAGGATTCCTCAGTTCAAAAAAGGATTCTATATGGCTTCAACTCTGACCCTTAGTATGTCAATATGAAGTCCTCCACAACATACTGCCTCATCACATACCTCAATGGTGTTTACAAATCCTTTGAACAACGCAACACTGCTGTCGTCTGCGACTGAACTTATATATTGATCACGGCAGCAGCTACAACGAATTTCAATCCGCATACTCACACTTGTGTGTTTAAATACAGGTGTTCATGGGTATTTGTATGATTGCTTATTAAAGTAATGCATATTAAGCAGTGTGTGTGTCTATACACATATACACATAAATACACATAAATACACACACACACACACACACACACACATATATATATATATATATGATACGTGAATGTATATATGTATCTATCTACCTATTTCTATCTCTCTCATATACATATAATATATACATATAGATATATATACATATATATATATATATACATACATATATATATATATACATACATATATATATATATACTTACTTGGTTACTTGGTGGTAGTTACAGCTTGAGCCTTGTTATTAGCTCATGCCAGGGCCATCCTGGGGGACCGCCCGTTTTTTGTCAGTTGCAAGCAACTGAATTTGATGAGGGATGGAATTTGATTCAGTCCTCGTTCTTTCACTACCACATGTTGGTGGTTCATCTGGTACTGAGTGTAGCCATTTATCTAGTTTTCTTTTAAACACTTCAACACTACACTGATTTAAGTTTCTTATATCCTTCGGTATGCTATTAAACAATTTAGGTCCGTTTATTAGGAAACTTAGTTTTTGCATTTTTCTTAACAGGCATGTTTGTGCACTTATCCCAATGCGATAGCATGTTCTTCCCTGCCTGGGGGAATGTCTTACCTGAATTCCCCCTCCTTCAACAGGTCTTGGATTTGGTGTTAAGTTTTCAATAATTTTCCACACATATATAATGAAGTATCTCTCTCTCCGCCTTTGTAGTGAGTACAGTCTTAGTTTTTTTAGTCTTTCCCAATAGTTTAGACCCATCATATTATCTAACTTCCGTGTAAAGATTCTTTGGACTTGTTCTATCAACATTATATATTTTATAAGATTTGGGCTCCATACTTGGCACTGATATTCTAGTCTTGTGGTCACTAATGTTTTCCATAGTGGTAAAAGGTGTTCTGGGTCTCTTGTGTTAAAAGTCCTCATTACCCATCCACTCATAACTTTTCCTTTGTTGACAATCTGCTCTATATGGTGACTGAAACTCATGTCATTACTCATATAGAGTCCTAGATCTTTTACTACTTTTTTCTCCTCAATCTTCACATCTTCGACAAAATATGATCTTGCCCTTGAATTTCCAATTGGACTATATCTTATGATTTCAAATTTATCTGCATTGAATTTCATATTATTGTCATATGCCCACTTACAGATGGTATGTAGATCCTCGTTAAGTTTGTGTTCATTATCTTGTATATCTAAGGGTGTACTTATTCTTGTATCATCTGCAAATGATGTTACTCTTGAGTGTTTCACACCATTATCAATGTCACCAATCATAATAAGGAATAACAAGGGCCCAAGAACGTACCCTTGTGGCACCCCACTCATAATAATCGTTTCCTTTGAGTAAAGCCCATTAATTTGTACTTTTTGTTTACGATTTATTAGGAAGTTGTAAATCCATCTTCCAACTTTCCCGCCGATTCCAAGGTCTTTAATCTTATGTAGCAGGATGCCGTGATCTACTTTGTCAAAAGCTTTTGCAAAGTCTAGATATATTACGTCAACTTCTCTATTTTCAGTTAGGTCCCTTAGTATGTGTTCGAAGTGTGTCAGGATCTGTGATAAACAAGATCTACCACTTCTGAATCCATGTTGCCCGGGGTTTATCTTGTTTTTTTTTTTCTAAAAATTGAATTTTTTTTTTCCTCACTACCCTTTCAAATATTTTTATTATATGAGATGTTAGTGCTACTGGTCTATAATTTTTGGCCTGACCTTTGTTTCCACCTTTATATATTGGAATTATAGTACCCTCTTTCAGTAAGCTGGGGATAGTCCCCATGTCCAAAGATTTCCTCCACAAAGTTACCAGTGGCTTTGCTATGGTTTCTTTGCAGTTTTTTAAAAAGATTGCTGGGATTTCATCTGGCCCAGCTGCTGAGTTTGTTGGTATTTCACTTACTGCTTCAAGAATATCTTTTTCATCGAATATGAAGTCAGTGAGACATTCATCTTCATTACTAATAATACTAAAATGTTTCTGTGGGTCTGATATTAATTTTTCTATTCTTGGGACACTATAGACTTCTTCATATTGCAATTTGAGTAATTCAGCCATTTCCTTTGAATCAGTTACCAATGCACCATTATTCTCAAGAGGCCCAATTTCTGTTCTCCTCTTTAACCTGTTGTTTGCATAAGAGAAAAAATATTTTGCATTCTGTTTTATAGCTTCCACAGCTCTTTTTTCTTCGGCTGCTTTTTGGTTACTTATAGACAGTTTTAATTTATCTTCCAAAATCCTTATCTCTGCTTTGATCCTTTCTCTCATGATCTGATCTGTTGTTTTTTTTCAATTTGTTAACCTTATTTGTTTTGTTTCTTAACATGATCCTTCGATCTCTTGGTATAATATTCTTGTTTCTGTTGTTTTTTGGGGGGACAAACATTCTACAAACATCTTTAAATGCATTATAAAGCTTCTCTAGTATATCTTTTGGTGTTAAGAGGACGTCAATATCTTTCAGTGACTTTTCTAGTGTTGCATTAATTTTTTTCCAATCTATTTGATTATGGCTAAAGTTTAAAGATCTGAGACTCTTTTCTGCTTCGGCTATCTGTTTTTTACTACTTTTCTGATTATTTAATTTATTCATTGTGATTTCAATTATTTTGTGGTCCGATTGGGCTGTATAAGTTGATGATATGTTGTGTACATCTTCCCCTATACTAATGAAAACAAGGTCCAGTATATTTTCTTCCCTTGTTGGAATATTGATGATTTGGTTAAGGTAAAAATTTTCTTCAAAATCTAAAAGCATTCTCGCTTGTTGTTTTTCATCTTTAGTGGTATTTGCTCCTATCTTTATTTTCTTTGTTTCCCAATCGATAAAGGGGAAATTAAAATCGCCAAGTATAATAATAGCTTCAATTTCCCTTGTATTGACAATGTAATTACTAATAATGCCTAGTGATTCATTGAAAGATGTTTCTGTTGTTCCAGGAGGTCTGTATAAAATAATGTATAGCTTTTTTGTATCTTTTGCCAATACCCCTAGTATTTCTACTGTATTATTAGAGTATTCTATTACAGTATCCATTCTAGTTGCTAATTCTTTCCTGATATAAAGAGCTACTCCTCCTCTGCTTCTCTTATTTCTATCTTTCCTTATTAACTCATAGTTATCAATTTTAATTTCTTCATTTTTTATGTCTTCCTTCAGATGAGTTTCTGTAAGAGCTATCATTGAATAATTGTTGATCTTTGCCATGTCCTCTAGATATGTCGGTTTTGTCTGGTTACTTTTTGGATATAATCCCTGTATATTTAGCAACATGAGAGTCTCAAATAAATTATTTCTTTGCATGTCTACATTACCTACTGTTGTTAGATAATTGATGTCGTTTCCCCCTACTTTGGGGGAGCTGGACCTTCCCCCGGTGTATTATATACATGCATATATACATATAAATAGTTTATATGGTGTAGTTATAATGTATGATATATATATGCATTTATATGTATATATATATTATATATATATATATGTATATATATATATATATATATATATATACATATATATATATATAATATATATGTACATATAAATGCTTATATATTATACATTATAACTACATCATATAAACTATCTTTATATATATATATATATATATATATATATATATATATATATATTGTATTGTGACATACCAGTCATCTCCCCTTGGATGATGAGTATGTGTGTGTGTGTAAGGATAAGGATAGGGTTAAGCTAGGTTTGCAGAGCAGATACGCCGCCGTGCTTATATGCGCTGAGGCGAGCCCACCTGTGTCAGCGTGTGCTGACCCGGGAGAGAATGTGCCAACGACCGTTGACTCGACCTGAACTTGGTCCTTACTCACCGTATTGCCCAGGCACGGCGGTGACCGCCAGGCGACAGGGCGAGCTTGGACGGGACTCGATCTGCCGGCCACGGGGATGGTAGGTCGGCACGCTAATGACTGCGCTACCTATCAGCTGTGTTTGTTTATGTTTGTGTTGCTCTGCGTTGTTGTACCCCCATGCATTTGCGAGCCTGCGTGTATGAATACAGCATCTGTGTCTGTGTGCATGTATTTGCGTGCATGGATAAGTATTTGACCGAAGAGGGGACCTGTTGCCGATTTACCTCCTATTGAAATCATACTTAAATAGGCCTACAAACGGGATACGCTTGCTGACTGTCAGTCATATTTGTTTCCGTGAATTTTCATTTTGTATTTGTAAATTGATGGAATGTTTTTATTCTGTTTTATCTGTTCGTAATATTTATGCATTGTGATCTAGATGTTTCATGTATCATATGCAATAAATTCCGTACAACTCCCCTAGTCTCGGCCCTCAGACCTCTCCATTGTTTACTTATCCGGCTTGTCAGTTAAATCTACACGTGATAATCGCCTCAGGTCTATGATCTGTCGACAAATGCTGCGGTGTTCATTGTGTGTGTGTGTGTGTGTATGTATGTGTGTGTGTGTGTGTGTGTGTGTGTGTGTGTGTGTGTGTGTGCGCGCGCGCGTGTGTGTGCGTGCGTACGCATGTATATAAGGATTTGCGTAGCAGATGCTCCGCCGGGCTTATATAAACTATGGCGAGCGAGCCTGTGTCAAAAAAAAAAAATAAATAAAAAATAACATCTTTATTTTTGTTTTTGCTAACTTAATTTATTCAATAAATAATAAAGAATCCTTAACCCCAACCCAAGTTCCAGACCCCTTCCTCCCAGCCCTCTTCAACTTATTCACCCCCACAGATAACAAGATGATCTACAATCAACAAAGACTTTTCCCCTTCCGACCTGGCAGGCCTCCCTGAAGGTTTTGAGTGGACATGGCACCTCAAGATTGATTTATAAAGTCAGACAAGGAGTTTCGTCCTCCCACTACTATAACTACGACTTTCCTTCATTTTCCCGACTGTTATCTTCAACTCAACTCTTCGTCTAACTTATCTGCCCCCTTCCACCTCGGTGGGAGTTCCAGTTTGTTTGTGTCAGCGAGTGCTGATTCGTGAGAAAGTGCGCCATTGAGTGTTGACTCGACCTGAGCTTGGTCCTTACCCGCCGTAGTGCCCAGCCACGGCAGTGACCGTCAGGCGACAGTGGAAACTCACCACGGGGGTGTGAGGCCGGCGCGCTAACCACTACACTAACCAGGTGTACGCGTGTGTTTGATTGTGCGCGTCGAGAGTGCTTGGGCGCACAAATGTAAGTATACCGATATCAGGTCACTTACTTGTCAGGTGATTGATAGGCCGAGATATATTGGTAATGTTGTGTATTAACACCTTGTCATCAGAGTCTTCAGGCCCAGGGTAGTGCTTACTTGCTCCCGGCTCCCCCTGCCAGACATACAAATAATTGTAATATTCATGGCCTCGTAATAGTGAGTACTGAGAATATATCTAAAATATTTTTATTCTCTATCCATTAGTTCGTAGCCTTGGGTAATCAAATTAAAAGTGTAGTGCATCAGCTCTGTGGCAGGGGCCCCTAACTCCCAACCCCCTTCCCTGAAGCTGGCAAAATGGGGTGCAAGTATAAGCTTGATCAGACCCCTGCAATCGGATCCCTTGAAATTAGGTAGCGTGAAGGCATGGAATCTGAATAAAAACGGAGTTCCAGTGTATAATTCCTCAACGTTTAGCCTGTCTTTCATTAAGTAAAGCATTAACTAGAACACTTGATAATACTAATAGGTAAAATAAATAAAAGGATAAACAGACTAAAGAAATGCTAAAATTACGTTAAACTGTCATGAAAATAAAAACAGCTACAAAGTGAAGTGCCAGGCTAAGGGCTTACGTTAAACACTAACGAAAGCGATAGAAGAACCTAAAATAATCCTCTGGCAAAAGACCTAACATAAAAGAAACATGTTACTAAAACAAGGCAGCATAAAAGCCAATGAAAGTGATTTCTGAAACAAAAACTGAAATAAAAACATAACAACAGCAAATGCTACAAACTATAACTAAAAGGCCAAGAACAAAAGCAAAGAACTCTCGTCACAGCGATTCACAAACTTCACACGGAGGTAGTCACTACCACCACGGGATATTATCCCGAATAACTCATTGCTTTGGGTAGCATCAGTCATTAGGGCTTAGAAAAGAAACATACCTTATTTAAATAATTATTTATTAACTAAAACGAGAACAATAAAACTACAAATACATAAAACACAACACGAAAAACAAAACAACTAAAACTACATTAAACGAAACAAAACAGAACGCAAATTTCGTTAAACATAAAACAGAACACAAATTACGTTAAACATAAACCAAAACACGGAATACTATACACGGATACTATACACATACACTATGCACGGAAGAAAGCGAGTGCTGTCTAGCTTACCGTGAATCATTGTCTAGGGAGCACAAGACACGGAGGTTTTTACGAAGCACAAAGGGGGTAGGTACATCACCTGTGTGATGGAGGAGAGGCGTCAGGCTCCGCCATACGGTACACGGCATCAGGGCGAGGTACGTGGCGACGGGTCCCAAATCCACCAAAAACACACAGCGGCCCCTAAGCTCAGCTGCTATCCGCGTCTACCACAGGAACTATGTGGAGTGTACCGTGGCTACCCAGAGAGAGAGCACGTACAAGAACTCCCTGTACCTCATCGTATTTTATGTTTATTTCTTTCGATTGACTTACTTTTACTCAATTAGTTTTATAACTATTTATTTTCGTAATGACTTACTTTTACTCAATTAGTTTTATAACTATTTATTTTCGTAATGCAAAATCCCACCACGTCTCTCTTATTAAACTTTTTTTTTTGTTATAACTGATTTTATTTATGGTCTTTAAGTACTTTAATTCTTAAATACTGATTTTATTATTCATATTGCTTTTACTTGTCTTTTGAATTGTGGATTTTTAGGTTTTATTTCGATCTTCGATTATTTCATAATTTATTAACTAGTGAACGTCTTTTGGATGTAAACATTCTGTTATATTTCTGCTTCTTGTTTTAGAATTGATACTAATTGTTTTATTATTATAAGTAATGGTGGTTTTTGTTTGCATTATTTAGTTTCTTTTACTTTGCCATATTAACCATTCTGTACCCTTTTTACGTAACTTTTACATGTATTTATTTTTTATTAAACCTGTTTTATGATTTTATGTATTATATGAGATTAATTACTTTTATTGTAAAATAATTTGTTGCCACGTTGGCGCCCACGCCCTGTATATAAAGCGCTGCATATAAACCCAGAAGGGTTGTCTCTGGACTCGTTGTTGTGTTCTTACCCCCTGGATCACCCTGGATTTCCCTGTGGCAACGCAGGAGCAGCAAAGAAAGGTTGTGTTTGATCCTTTTAGTTGCCAGATAGGGATAATTGCTGGACGTGCTTGTTTTGTTTACTGAGAAGACATATATACGAGATGCCCTCACAGATTTTCAGTTTAGTTGGTTTCTTTTAAAGGAGTCTTGACTTTTATTGTTTTTGATACTCTTATTGATATTAGAGTTGAAATCCTTTTCACGTCAGCCCATTTGGCCTTATTTTGCATGTTTTATTGTTTTATTAATGGGTGTTGAACACACGTAACCAGACCCATCTTAATTGGGATTTATACCTGGGGTGTGGGCCGAATAAGTCTCCCTCTTTCTTTCGACCCTAAACCGCCATCCGCCGCCTTGGCGGAGGAATTTTCGGGTTTCCCCTCGACATTTCTTTCCATATATTCCATATGTTTATATATCTATATCTATCTCTCTCTCTCTCTATATATATATATATATGTATATATATATATATATATATATATATATATATATATACACACACACACACATATATATATACATATATATACAGTATATATATATATATATATATATATATATATATATATATACATATATATATTTACGGGAGAATTGTCCAGATATAACCAACAAATCCACACTCATGACTTATCAAATCAGAATTACTTTCTTTATTCTACTGGTTCGATTACAAAAAGGTAGATTAATTAGTCTTTTTTATCGGTCAGTCCTTACAGCCATCTCTAATATAGTCTAAAACTCATGTTCCTTCAGAGAGATCCTCATATCAGAATTACAATTATTTAAAAGCTGTTCCTTCATCAGAAGCCCAAACAGTCAATTGAAATCTTTAGAGATGTTGCTCAGAAAAATCCACTGATTTAGTTATTATTCCACTCGAGCAACTAATTGGCTATACGTTTCTGTATCCCGAAATTTACATTCTTGAAATTCGCATCTGTGTATGTTGGTGTTTACTGAATAGGCTTTTAGTGAGGCGTTTGCCAGTTTCTCAAAATCATTTACATTATTATCTGGAAACGATGCACAAACCTTAAGACAACTATGGAGTACTGATATATTTACGAAACCCCGCGATATCGCCCAGGAATTACCCAGAACATGCAAGCAAAACCCAAATGTCTTACTAAGAATGCAGACGCAAAGTAAAGGGCTCACTCCAAATATGAACAAAACCGGCCACAACGAATTACTGCGGCTTTCCATGATAACAAACTATCGTGTCCATCGGACATTCCAACCTGTAAAACGCATGTGTTCAACCCGATCCCGTGAAATGATGCATCTCTGTGCTATGAGGGAATTAATTACGGAATACAGCAAAGATGCAAGCGTTAAAAACTCAATGTAAAACACTTCATAACATTTAACGGACAAAAGTAGAGACTACCAACGTTTCACCGGAGACTTCTATCCAAACTCAGACACTTTTATAGACAATACAGAGCGAGAGCCATGAGGCGAATCAAGGATGATATGAAGTTCATGATGCAGTCAAACGAACTTGAAAGAGAATTAACATTTTGAAAATAGAATGGATTGAATATAAACAATCACTTGAACGAACTCTCAAAAATATAATACAAATCTGAAGTAACAGACTCGTGAAATTTACCGAGAAAAAATCTTATGAAGAGGAAAATCACGAACGCATTGAATTCGTCCAAAACATGCGAAAAGTTAAATACTAGATCACACAAAATGAAATCGAAATAAACAAATACATTGTCTAGTAGACATGGAACATTAATATTTGAACATTTTGTTTCTAATTAGAATAATGTATTAGTTATCCTTAGTATGCCAGATTGGAGATTGCAACAAGAGAGTTTGCTGGAAGGGCCACAATTACTGTCATAGTCATCCCTCCTGTGATTTGGAAAAGTTGTTCGTCCCCAAGCTTAGTGAAACATGCAATTAATGGTAGGAGGCAGTGGAAACACAACTTTACAGGGCCTTCCCACATCAGAATGATATTTAATAGAGTATCACTAGATGTGTGCTGCAAGGAGCACAAATAAGCAAGGTCCAATTCTCCTGTGGGCATCATCAAACGTTTACAGACGTTTCTTGGATTCAAAGGGTACAGGACCGGTTTGGGGAATATCTAAGAGATATTGGATCCAGGTTAGATTCATCAATTCTTCTACGTCAAGACCTATCCTATCAAAAGAATATCCTGCATGTATAAGACATACGATTCATAAGATCCACTTCAAGCATCAAAAAAAGGATGGATGGAAAGACTTGCTTATTGGCAGATTGAAAGAAAGAGATCCAGTGTTATTATCCTCAATGGCATGTGAAAGTCAAAAAGGGTACCAATGGATCATGAAGAAGTCAATACAGCTGGGGAGTATATTTTCTGGAGGCCATAAAGGGCATTTAGGGTGACTCTTCTCATTGCTTTGCAGCATTTTACATGGCACAAGAACTAGATTCCACTGCATCATTAATGGGTCCTCCTCATCATATCCAATATTATGCTTTGAGTCGCCATACCTTCATTGAGTAATACTTCATGTCCCAGCTCTAATAGATCTGTGGTCTAAAAGAGAAAGTGGTTCATAATAGCAGGTCATACACCTGCTAATCCTTAACTCCTCAGAATCCTGACTTCAATTTGATAGTGGTTCTTCAGAAGGCGTCAGAGGTTCTGTCCAAAATATCAACTCTGATTATTCCTATAGTTAAGACACAAATAGAAGATCCAGTGACAAAAAGATTGGAACTGCGAGAGGATATATGATTTCCAGGGAATTAATGTTAATGAAAAGAGATCCGATGGGTACTGAAGCTTGTTATTTACTACCATGCAGAG
>NW_028234412.1:28385722-28390722 GCF_977035675.1 Penaeus japonicus
CTCTGTCACGACTCTCTATTGTGGTTCATTTAAGAATTATTTGAATCGAAAAACAAGTTATGTATTGGAATAATGATATTAGGAAATTCCACAGCACATGCAAAAAGACTTGAACTGTCCGTTCTACAAGTCTGCATTTCCTAAACAGAACCAAACAGGATCCATCCTCAGGAAACGAGAAAAACAGATGCTATTACACGAGTACCTGAAGTAGTGTCCCAGATCTTCAAGAAGGGCACTGACATTGGCGTTGCTGGAGTTGAGATTCTTCAGGCGGTATCTCAGGAATTGCCAAGTGTAACGCACGTCCCTCCTTACCTGTCGATGGACCTGCAAGGCCTCCAGTAATGGCAACGGTATCACAGCGGAATCAGCTGGATTGGAACAAGGGTGCTGAGTTAACATTTAAACACGCGTACATTAACACATGTATGTGAGTGTTTATATATATATATATATATATATATATATATATATATATATATATATATATATATATATATATAAATATATGTATATGTATATATATATATATAGTATAATATATATATATATATATTTATATATATATATATATATTATATATATGTATATATATGTATATATATATATGTATATATATGTAGATATATATATATATATATATATATATATATATACATATATATATAGGTAGAGGTATATATGCGGAGATATTAGGTCCTTTCTCTCTCTCTCTCTCTCTCTCTCTCTCTTTACGGAGATATATATATATATATATATATATATATATATTTATATATATATACATATATATATGTATATATATATTTATATATATGTATGTATATGTATATAAATACATTTATATATATATGTATATGAATATAAATATATATATATATATATATATATATATATATATATATATATATATACATATATGTATATCATGTACATCCATAAATATCCATATATATCTCTCTATATATATGAATGCATATGTATATATATGTATATATATATATATATATATATATATATATATATATATATATATATATATATACACATATATATATATAGAGAGAGAGACAGAGGTCCAAATGCACATCAGGTCCTGAAAAATGTCGGCATGATTATCATCCCCAAAGACCCGGCCAACCTGAAGATCCTCAGGGAAACTAGAGTGCTCGCCGATGGAAGGCAGGTGAGCTGAGATCAAGATAGGAAAGCCAAACTGCTGCTGCTTGGCTTTCTGGTCTCCTATGGCTTTGATGTAATCATCTTACACCCCCTGGTCATTGAGGCTTCCCATCTGCTTAGTTGAAAAACTCCGAATCAGGTTCTTATTACTATGAAGGGAGACCCCGTCAACTCCCTAGACCTGGGCAACTGGGGCACCTACAGCCTCATCATGCATGTAGTGGAGCCACTCCGTTGCTTCAAGTATAAGGAATTCGGGCACCAGTTGTAAGGCTAAGCCGAAATGTGTTTTTTGCAGTAAGTCAAACAACACAGAAATGTGTTTCAAGGCTCACAAAGAGGGAATTTTGATACCAGCCCTAAGTGTTCGAATTGTGGTAAGAACCATCATGCTTGGAGCCTGGTCTTCCGTGTGCAGTAAGAGGCTGCACTCAAGTGCCGAGAGGCCGCAGAGAAGCGGCCAGTTTTCATTCCGACCCCTGCAGGCATCTCTGACTGTGGACAGTCAAGGAAGGACAGGGCAAGCCTTTCTCCAAGTGAGTACTCACAATTAGTATATAAAGAGTACACAAATTGAGTTCATAAAGTTAGCACATGAGGTGAGCACAAAAAATAAGTGCGTAAATATACACACAAGCACTGAGTAATTACAAGACTTGCGATGAGTAAATTCCCAAAGTAGCTGTATACATGTGCGCGCCCACACACATACACGGCCACGCACACACGCGCGCACACGCATACTTACATATATATATATATCTTGAAGGAGACGCAGACCGGCGTTAGGGAGCCTGCTCCTACTCCATTCACGGCTAACACGCCCATCCCCACCCCAACAACACCAGAACCCAAGTCCCAGAGACAGACAAATAAGGGCAAGAGAAAGCCATATTCCGTGGAGGCGTCAGACTCTGAGGTATCTGGCGAAATCATCACGTGAACAGTTGATTTGGATACGCATGCTCTTGAGAAGGACACCGAGGTAATCATTTCAGAATAACATAATAGCTCCCCATCTAAGCATTCTACATTGGAATATCAATGTCTTTTTTTTCTCTAATACTGTCTTTTACCATTGCATGATCGAGGAGCATTGTCAGTGTCATGCTCCACGAGACTGTTACAAGTTAGGGGCTTCATTACTCATGTTAGGGCAGCCAATAAGTGTAGATGACACAAGAGGCCTGGAAATATTACTCAGCAGAGGAAAGTTGTCAGCAATGCCCATGAGACTGCCAAATAGGTTAGGCGAGAAAAGTGGTACAACTGGTGTGAGGGCTTTCGCCACCAAACCACTGTGGCTATAGATTCGGCTGGCCACAAGTCGCTCAACACTCAGCTGGAGGCTGACCGATTGGCCCTTGAGTTTCTGCTCATGCTGGCAACGCCGGCCTACCTGCAGAGATGAGGGCTAGTCAGGAACGTCTCTGTCCCGGTAGACTTACCTTCATTGAGAATAGGGCCATTGTGCCTGCAGATTATGACTGATAAGGATAAGCCAAATTTTTGTAGCCAGGTTTATATGCACCAGGGCAAACCCGCCTGTGTCATGTGCACTGGCTCGTGAGAGAGTGTGACAACGAGTGTTGACCCGAACTGAGCTTGGTCCTTACCCACCGCGAAGGCCAGCCATGGCAGTGACCGCCAGGCGACAGTGGAAACTCACGAGCGTGGACGGGGCTCGAACGGCCGACCGCTGGGATGTGAGCCCGGAACGCTAACCACTGCGTCATCCTAGCAGCTAGATTGTGATACCACATTCTCTCTGCAAATATTACTAAGTCTGAGGACTTACCAGACCACCTCGCACTCAGCCCCCGGGAGTGACAGAATTTCCTCTCCGATCAGAAAGTACCTTATTAACCAGTCATGGGCCAAGTCTACAGATCCGGTGTTGGGCACAGGCTGACATTATCCCTCTCCCCAAGCCAAAGGAGCTGAGCAAGTACCGTCCTATCTCCCTTCTCAACTGTCTGGGCAAGATAGCTGAAGGGATGGTAATGAACCAACTCCAATGTTAACTCCAGTGTGCAATTTCCGATGGTGACCCACGCATGAAGGCGAATATGGTTGTCATCCTGGAACCATTAAAAGTTCCTAGTGACAAAATCGAAGTGCGGGATGGTCCTGACCCGCAGCTTCTGAAACGACTCTGGTGTCGGTCCAGAAACCCCCAGGCAGACAAGCCTTCCCTGGCTGTCTCACACGTCCGTCGTCCGGGGTGCTGGTCCGCTTTCAGCTCAAGGAAATACTCTTAGCCAAGGGCTCCGGACTCTCCCTCCGGATTCGGAGAGAGTCCGGAGTTCCTAAACGAAGGATCCATTCAGGATCCCAGCTAAACCCGAGGGATTCGATGATCCTTTCCATGGGGTTAGAGCCATTGAGACCCAACTGAAGGTCGTGATAGATATCATGACATGCAGTGATGTGGCAAAGAATGAGTCATCTTGACATTTCTCAGGAAAACGAAAGAAGAAGCCCCAGTCACTATGGCCAGTGCTGATCGATAAACAACTTGACGGCCTGTAACACAGCGGTATACCTTCCAATGCTAAACACTAAATGCAGCCTGGCAGTCCATTCACACAAATCATTATGACTCTCTATTATTTTTATTATCTCCCTCATCCCCATCATCAACATCATCATCCTAATCCTCATCATCACCATTTTCAGATTTATTATAATAAGGATTGATATTACGGTAATCCATATCATTATTACTGTTATTTATATTATAATCATTATCATTATACGCTATGATGATGATGATCATGATAATTACTTTGTTATACATTACAATGATGAACATGATGACGATGATTACTTTTATCATTTCATCCTTCGACATTTTTTTTCTGTTCTTACTCTTATTTCCATAATCTTGATAACTATCATTATTTCTATCATTATTTTTATTTATTATCTATTATACTTATTTTCACTTATCACTAATCCCTATCAGTCACTATCATTCCTATATAACAACTAGTCATCGCTATTCTTTTTACTATATCTGTCCTTGTTCTTATTGTGAATATTATATATATATGTATGTATATACATATATATTTATATATATACATATATATATATATATATATATATATATATATATACATATATATACATATATATGTATATATGTGTGTGTGTGTATATATATATATATATATATATATATATATATATATATATGTGTGTGTGTGTGTGTGTGTGTGTGTGTGTGTGTGTGTGTGTGTGTGTGTGTGTGTGTCTGTGTGTGTGTATGTGTGTGTGTGAGTGTGTGTGCATATATATAGAGAGATGTAGATATAAACATACATATGTATACATACATATATGTTTATTTGTATACACATACACACACACGCATATATATAAATATATATATATATATATATATATATATATATATATATATACATATATATATAAATGTATATGTATATACATATGTATATACATATATATACATATATAAGCATATATATATATATATATATATATATATATATATATATATATATATATATATATATATATATATGTATATATATATATATACATACATATCATATATACGTATATGTATATATAAGCATATATGCAAATATATGTGAGTATCTGTCTATCTAATAATATATATGCATAATTATTTATACACATATGTATGTATGTATGAACACGAAAACACACACACACACACACACACACGCGCACATATATATATATATGTGTGTGTGTGTGTGTGTGCTACGTCTATGGCTGGCGCTCCAGACAGTGATAACGAGGATGATTATCTCTGGGCA
>NW_028234412.1:28405722-28415722 GCF_977035675.1 Penaeus japonicus
CTCCTCAACGTTTAGCCTGTTTTTTATTAAGTAAAGCATTAACTAAAACACTTGATAATACTAATAGGTAAAATAAATAAAAAGATAAACAGACTAAAGAAATACTAAAATTACGTTAAACTGTCATGAAAATAAAAACAGCTACAAAGTGAAGTGCCAGACTAAGGGCTTTCGTTAAACACTAACGAAAGCGATAGAAGAACCTAAAATAATCCTCTGGCAAAAGACCTAACATAAAAGAAACATGTTACTAAAACAAGGCAGAATGAAAGCCAATGAAAGTGATTCCTGAAACAAAAACTGAAACAAAGACAAAACAACAGCAAATGCTACAAACTTTAACTAAAAGGCAAAGAACTAAAGCAAAGAACTCTCGTCACAGCGATTCACAAACTTCACACGGAGGTAGTCACTACCACAACGGGATATTATCCCGAATAACTCATTGTTTGGTAGGTGTCTCGGAGGCTTTGGGTAGCATCAGTCATTAGGGCTTAGAAAAGAAACATACCTTATTTAAATAATTATTTATTAACTAAAACGAGAACAATAAAACTACAAATACATAAAACACAACACGAGAAACAAAACAACTAAAACTACATTAAACGAAACAAAACAGAACGCAAATTACGTTAAACATAAAACAGAACACAAATTACGTTAAACATAAACCAAAACACGGAATACTATACACGGATACTATACACATACACTATGCACGGAAGAAAGCAAGTGCTGTCTAGCTTACCGTGAATCATTCTCTAGGGAGCACAAGACACGGAGGTTTTTACGAAGCACAAAGGGGGTAGGTACATCGCCTGTGTGATGGAGGAGAGGCGTCAGGCTCCGCCATACGGTACACGGCATCAGGGCGAGGTACGTGGCGACGGGTCCCAAATCCACCAAAAACACACAGTGGCCCCCAAGCTCAGCTGCTATCCGCGTCTGCCACAGGAACTATGTGGAGTGTACCGTGGCTACCCACAGAGAGAGCACGTACAAGAACTACCTGTACCTCATCGTATTTTACGTTTATTTCTTTCGATTGACTTACTTTTACTCAATTAGTTTTATAACGTTATTTTCGTAATGGCAAAATATCACCACGTCTCTCTTATTAAACTTTTTTTTTTTTTTTTTTTTTATAACTGATTTTATTTATGGTCTTTAAGTACTTTAATTCTTAAATACTGATTTTATTATTCATATTGCTTTTACTTGTCTTTTGAATTGTGGATTTTTAATTTTTACTTCGATCTCCCACATAGTCTTATTTCATAATTTATTAACCAGTGAACGTCTTTTGGATGTAAACATTATATTATAATTATGTTATATTTCTGCTCCTTGTTTTAGAATTGATACTAATTGTTTAATTATTGTAAGTAATGGTGATTTTTGTTTGCATTTTTTAGTTTCTTTTACTTTACCATATCAACCATTCTGTACCCTTTTTACGTAACTTTTACAAGTATTTGTTTTTTATTAAACCTGTTTTATGATTTTATGTATTATATAAGACTTAATTACTTTTATTGTAAAATAATTTGTTGCCACGTTGGCGCCCACGCCCTGTATATAAAGCGCTGCAAATAAACCCAGAAGGGTTGTCTCTGTACTCGTTATTTGTGTTCTTACCCCCTGGATCACCCTGGATTTCCTTGTGGCAACGCAGGAGCAGCAAAGAAAGGTTGTGTTTGATCCTTTTAGTTGCCAGATAGGGATAATTGCTGGACGTGCTTGTTTTGTTTACTGAGAAGACATATATACGTTACTGGCCAGCACCAACCAGCCAGATGTGCCCTCACAGATTTTCATTTTAGTTGGTTTCTTTTAAAAGTCTTGACTTTTTTTGTTTTTGATACTCTTATTGATATTAGAGTTGAAATCCTTTTCACGTTAGCCCATTTGGCCTTATTTTTCATATTTTATTGTTTTATTAATGGGTGTTTGTAAACACAGTGGTGACGAACACACGTAACCAGACCCATCTTAATTGGGATTTGTACCTGGGGTGTGGGGCGAATAAGTCTCCTCACGGGGAAGTGAACGGGCACATAAATATATATATTTCCCCCGAATATATATATATATTATATATATATATATTATATATATATATCTATTATATATATATTTTATATATATATATAATGTTTATATATATATATATATATATTATATATATATATATATATATATGTATATATATATATTATATATATAATGTTTATATATATAATTTATATATATATAATGTTATATATATATATATATATATATAATGTTATATATATATATATATATATATATATATATGTATAATGTTTATATATATATATTTACGGTATATTAATATAACCATATATCCACTAATGTTATAAATAATTACTTTCTTTATTCTATATATATATACAAAATAGTAATATAATTATATATATATGTTTACGGGAGAATTGTCCAGATATAACCAACAAATTCACACTCATAACTTATCAAATCAGAATTACTGTCTTTATTCTACTGGTTCGATTATAAAAATGTAGATTAATTAGTCATTTTTCAGTCCTTACAGCCATCTCTAATACAGTCTGAAGCTCACGTTCCTTCAGAGGGATCCTCATGTTGCTCAGAAAAAGCCACTGATTTAGTTATTATTCCACTCGAGCAACTAATTGGCTAAACGTTTCTGTATCCCGAAATTTGCATTCTTGAAATTTGCATCTGTGTATGTTGGTGTTTACTGAATAGGCTTTTAGTGAGGCGTTTGCCAGTTTCTCAAAATAATTTACATCATTATCTGGAAACGATGCACAAACCTCAAGACAACTATGGAGTACTGATATATTTACGAAACCCCGTGATATCGCCCAGGAATTACCCAGAACATGCAAGCAAAACCCAAATGTCTTACTAAGAATGCAGACTTAGAGTAAAGGGCTCACTCCAAATATGAACAAAACCGGCCACAACGAATTACTGCGGCTTTCCATGATAACAAACTATCGTGTCCATCGGACATTCCAACCTGTAAAACGCATGTGTTCAACCCGATCCCGTGAAATGATGCATCTCTGTGCTATGAGGGAATTAATTACGGAATACAGCAAAGATGCAAGCGTTAAAAACTCAATGTAAAACACTTCATAACATTTAACGGACAAAAGTAGAGACTACCAACGTTTCACCGGAGACTTCTATCCAAACTCAGACACTTTTATAGACAAAACAGAGTGAGAGCCATGTGGCGAATTAAGGATATGAAGTTCATGATGCAGTCAAACGAACTTGAGAGAATTAACATTTTGAAAATAGATTGGATTGAGTGTAAATAATCACTTAAACGAACTCTCAAAAATATAATAAAAATCTGAAGTAACAGACTCGTGAGATTTACTGAGAAAAAATCTTAATGAAGAGGAAAATCACGAACGCACTGAATTTGTCCAAAACATGCGACAAGTTAAATACTAGATCACACAAAATGAAATCGAAATAAACAAATACATTGTTCAGTAGACATGGAACATTAATATTTGAATATTTTGTTTCTAATTAGAATAATGTATTAGTTATCCTTAGTATGCCAGATTGGAGATTGCAAAAAGAGAGTTTGCTGGAAGGGCCACAATTACTGTCATAGTCATCCCTCCTGTGATTTGGAAAAGTTGTTCGTCCCCAAGCTTAGTGAAACATGCCATTAATGGTAGGAGGCAGTGGAAACACAACTTTACAGGGCCTTTCCACATCAGAATGATATTTAATAGAGTATCACTAGATGTGTGCTGCATGGGGCACAAATAAGCAAGGTCCAATTCTCCTGCGGGCATCATCAAACGTTTACAGACGTTTCTTGGACTCAAAGGGTACAGGACCGGTTTGGGGAATATCTAAGAGATATTGGATCCAGGTTAGATTCATCAATTCTTCTACGTCAAGACCTATCCTATCAAAAGAATATCCTGCATGTATAAGACATACGATACAGAAGATCCACTTCAAGTATCAAAAGGAGGATGGATGGAAAGACTTGCTTATTGGCAGATTGAAAGAAAGAGATCCAGTGATATTATCCTCAATGGCATGTGAAAGTCAGAAAGGGTACCAATGGACCATGAAGAAGTCAATACAGCTGGGGAGTATATTTTCTGGAGGCCATAAAGGGCATCTAAGATGACTCTTCTCATTGCTTTGCAGCATTTTACATGGCACAAGAACTAGCTTCCACTGCATCATTAATGGGTCCTCCTCATCATATCCAATATTATGCTTTGAGTCGCCATACCTTCATTGAGTAATACTTCATGTCCCAGCTCTAATAGATCTGTGGTCTAAAAGAGAAAGTGGTTCATAATAGCAGGTCATACACCTGCTAATCCTTAACTCCTCAGAATCCTGACTTCAATTTGATAGTGGTTCTTCAGAAGGCGTCAGAGGTTCTGTCCAAAATATCAACTCTGATTATTCCTATAGTTAAGACACAAATAGAAGATCCAGTGACAAAAAGATTGGAACTGCGAGAGGATATATGATTTCCAGGGAATTAATGTTAATGAAAAGAGATCCGATGGGTACTGAATCTTGTTATTTACTACCATGCAGAGACGAGAATGTGGTTTGTTCTCTAGCTCGAGAAGTGCCACAGCTAGTACATATTAAGCTTTTGGACATGTTCAGGAAATCTCGGCAAACACAAGCATCTCAAAAAAAAAAAAAAAAAAAAAAAAAAAAAACAGCTTCCATTCCCCTAAACAACTGTGTTCTCTACAACGACGATACCAATCCCATTTGACAGCAGCGGGACATACAGCCGCATTCTAAGTCCCTAGCGAGCAGATTACATAACATGAACATGCCACGCTTGGTATTCTAGAAGTGCGTGTTCGTGTCAAAAGCATGCAAAAAGCGTGGCGAAAAAATGCATATTTTTAGTGTAATCTTTGTTACCGATACTTCATATGAGCATACCACATTTGGAAAATAATATCTATATTGGATACATTAGGCATCATTAAATGAATAGTAAAAGTAGTCAGGAACGTAAAGTGAAAGTATATGATTATATGAAATATGTATACATTAAATCTATGATATATTAAAGATACACATATATGCACAGTATATACACAAAATAAGGAAGATCCATACATAAACACACGATCCCTCTCATCCTGTTTGTTTTGATGGAGCATAGAATGAATTGTTGTCAATTCTTTAACAAGGAACAAGGACAACTGATTCATATCAGAATTGAACTATCCTTTGTTAGTGCTACCTATGACTGTAGTTTCCAACCTTATGAAATTGTCGTTTGGACAGTGTCATTCCTCCGAAACATATTAACTTTGGAACGGTTGGTAAGCCTGAAGCAGCTGACACAAACGTGTCATGCTTTTGCGTTCTTGAATACCACTTTCATGACATGAACACGACATTGACACAACATGGACAGAACATTGCCACGCCATACAAAAAATGTCCTTCCTATGCATGTCAGACTATGTACAGTTCATGAACGGGGGTTTATGGTATCGTCGTGCACCCTGGGAGCCGCGGGCTCCGGGAATAGCAGGTCTTTCCTGTCATTTTTGATGTGTGTGTTTAGTGGTGAAGTAAATTTGCGTTTGTGCTCGGATGTGTTTGATGTACTCTTCTGTTGAGTAGTTATAGTATAGGACCAAAGTTTACGAATTTCTGAGGGTTGTATTTGGCAGCAATCAAGACTAAGTGTGGTGTTGCTGGTAACTTGTTTTTATGTGTGAAAAGATTGCTGTTAGGTATGAAAGTACTTGTTTGGGGGAAGGATTTGATTGTTGATGTGTTTGTTGTGGTTTTGTTCTATTTAAGTGTTTCAGCCATATTCTAGGACATTTTCTGCGTGTCCATGTCAGTTGCTTCAGGTTTACCAACTGTTCCAAAGTTATGCTTCGAATGCATGACACTGTCCAAATGACAAGTTCATAAGAGAAACTAGTCATAGATATTACTAACAAAAGATAGTTAAATTTTGTTATGAATCAGTTGTTGTGCTTATTTCTTTTTAAAGAATTAATAACCATTTCAGGAAAGCGCGGTTGGTAATTTAATTTAGTCTATGCTACATGAAAACAAACAGGATGAAAGGGATCGTGTATTTATGTATAAATCTTCCTTATTTTGTATGTTTATATACTGCACATATATGTGTATCTTATATATATATATATATATATATATATATATATATATATATATATTTAACCTTAACCTTACGTTCCAGACTACTGTTATCATTCATTTAACTTCAATCTCCTTCGAAAAATCAGCAAAGAATCCATGTTTTATTATCATTATTATTTTTTTGTAATCCCTGTCTAGGACAATGATACCAATATCCAATACAGATATTACTTTCCAAACATGGTATGCTCATATGAAGTATTGGTAACAAAGAATACACTAAAGATATAGCATTTTTTCGCTTACATGATAAGCCCACCCCATGTAACGGAGTTTTCACGATTGTTCCAATACTTTCGCCGCAATTGCCACGGTTTTGCAATGCTTTTGACACAAACACCCACTTCTATTCGTGTTATGTACTCGGCGCGTTAGGGATTTGGTATACGGCTGTTTGTCTTTTCGTCATCAGAATGTCTTTACGTTTTGAACAAGACCTACTGACTGTGACGTGTTGCCCCCGGCAATTGCACCGAACCTAAAATATCGGTATTCCGGTATACCGGTTTCTAGTGCACATCCCTAGTATGTGTGTGTGCAAATTTCCTCATCCTAAATTAATTTTGCACGTTTTTCATGACGCAATAACAAACATAATCAAACAAACACGCACACGCAGAATGCATGCGAATACGTTTCTCTGCAAAGTAAACACTGCAGCCTTTGTCATAGACCTGAGGCGATGACCATGTGTAGATTTGACTGACAAGCCAAATAAATAAACGATAGAGAGGTCTGAGGACCGAGACTAGGGGAGTTGTTGTATGGTATTTGTTGCATAATATTTTGTTAAATATCTCGATATAAAACGACAATTAGATCATAGGACAGGTTTTACAAGTTAAAATACAACATTGTTTATGTCGCTTTACTATCACAGCAAGCTTATAGCATGCCATAACTGCATGATATAGCATGGAAGTTCTGACGGTATACGTACTGTAGAAACAGTGTATAAACCGTCGTGATAGGGAAAAGGTTAATGATATGGTTACTAAATGCGGGGTAAACTGCACCCTTCCTTGGAGATAGCTAATATGGGCCCGCTCTGAGTTTTTGATAGATTTTTTCTATCCCTAATAAAGACGAGACGGCAAATTGACTGAACAAGTATAGCAGTAATTGAAAAAGATACAGTATATTATTCAGATGGCTAATGCTAGGATTTTAGTTTGATATTATTCACTTCCAATTTAACCAACAATACAAGAAAACAAATCATTACACAAATAAGAAACATCCTTCTTTCAGTTACACAGGCTCACGCCCAGAATATTTTTTTTCATTGATCCCGTTAGAAAGTGGAAACCCTCTCTAGGGAGGGTTTCCACTAGTCTGATCAGAGTTCACATAATATATATATACTAACATATATACATATAATATATATACTAACATATATACATATAATATATATACTAAACCATATCTTGAAAACATACTACAAACCTCTCTCTATATAATGATTAATACTTTATGAGTTACAAATATCCACAATACAGAGTGAAAAAGAATCACAGGCTTTTGTTCATTCTGTCAATATGTTCAAAGGACTGCACATCTGCTACGGTTAGCTTTTCGACAGTTTTGTAAGCAGGGTAAAAACCTCTCTTTTTTGAGCGTAAGTTCGTGCCCAATTGAAACCCATCATTTTTGTGCTGATTTCTGTCAAATTGATGGCCCACCAGATCTCCTTTCCGCATTTCCATTTCTCGGGGCCTGTTCAGAGGAGAAATGTACATAAAGAAAATACCGCCTTGAAAAGTCTTATCTTAAAATCAAAACATAATACAGTTATAATACAGTGTGAGACATATCTTTTCAGGATATATCTAAAAGCATACCATTGTAATGATACCCCTTAAGAGTTGAAATCTTTCATGAAGTCCAGTTTATATATGCATTGTATGTACATGAAAATAAAAGCTAATAGCAATGATAACTAAGGAAAAGAAAAGAGAAAAGAATAATTTCCACAAACCCTCGAGGCGTATGCGGGAAGCGAGCTTTCACTACGTTCCCGACAACATAATGCATAACGTACTCGTTGTCGACCGACCAGAGGCGAGCTGACGCATCCGGGTGGATGGTTTGCATCAGCTCGTAAGCAAGTCTGCAAATCTTGCAACGGAAAAGGAATCTTCTTTTATAAGGAAGTTATGGGTCATGACAAGATGTCTGTATGTATATAATTTTTAAAGTGCTTATGTTGAACACCCACGCACATATATAATTTATCACAACTGCAAGATTGGTTAATAGATAGTCATGTATCCTATGTAGATATGCATGGAGCTTTGTAATTTTGCTTTTTGTGAAGCTGGCACCGTTGATGCTTGCCCTGACCTCGGTGTACCTGAAATTACCCCCCGCAGGTCGGGTCACCCGTAGTTGGTCATGGCATGGTGCTGAGAGACAAGGATACAAGAAGATGCCACAACAACTGTGCACAAAACGAGCGACTTTGGCAAACTCTTGCTAGTTGACTCACTGACTGACTCACTTTCGACTTTTCGACCAGCACCTGCTCCAGACTCACCTGCTCCAACTGCACCTGCCTGCAAGCCTTAAACGAAGAAGAAGCTACAAGAACTTTTAAGGAAGTTAGAATTCACCATGCTAAGAGAGTCACTCTCATAGCAACGAAGAAGAAGAATCAAGCAAAAAAGGTCACCTTTATGCCAAATTACTTGGCATAATCCAATGAAAGTTACCTTTATGCCAAATTACCTGGCATAATCCCAAGAATGTTACCTTTATGCCAAAGGACCTAGCATAATCCTAAAAGAGTTACCTTCATAGCAAGGATTTGACACTCGGCTCTCTTGAGCCAAGCACCTGGTTGCTTTACAAGAGATCCTTGTAGGCACACACCTGTCCCCCCCTGTCCTTTACCACCACTTTTCGGCATTAGGATAACACCGTTTGTTTCCAAAGGCGAATCCTGCGTTTTACCCGGTGAAGGCCGGGGTCTCAAAGGGGTCCCTTTGTCGGGATACTGGAGGAAACACTCGGAGGTTGCCACCTTGGTTAGGCTTAGGGAACGGCGGCGGCCACTCAGAAGGAGTGAACAACTCGCGAGCCGGGGAGGAGGTGTCACGGCCAGTGTTGATAATCCCGACGTGGTGACGAGCGCCAGAGCACATCACCCCGGAAGTCCTGCCGCCGACGAGGAGAAATCCTCGCTCGACGCGGGCGGGGGGGATAGCCTCTCGCGCTCGCACTCGTGCTTCATCCTCTGTCTCGAAGGTTAGCCGAGGGAACCACGGTAGTCGCGGCCGAAGGGCTGCGCACGGTGGTTCCGCAGATGGCGCCCGGGAGACCGCCTCCCCACCTTCCCCTCCACCCTTGTTAGCCGAGTACACCTCTTACCTGGCCAGGCCCGCTCGCGCGGCTCACCTGGCCAGGTAAACAGTGTGTACAGATGGCGTGGGGCCTCCCTCCCCGACCTTTTCCCCCTTTCCACCACCCTGTCATCTATCCCTCCAAATAATACCCTGCGTGCTGGGTCTAGCCCCGGCTCTTTCTCTCTCACTATTATCATCTTTCTCTCCCCCCCCCCTTATCCTTCCCCTATCCTGTCTTCCATCCCCCCGGCAACGGGTCTTCCCTTCCAAGTTAAAAAAAAAAAAAAAAAAAAAAAGGCCACTCTAACACTCCTGCCAACTCCAGCTTGACACGGTCTACCTAGTCAACCTGGTTAGGCTCCTCAGAGATAAGGGGAGGTTGTCAGATATAGGACTTAATCTGACAACACAGGCAGGAATTGGACCTTTTG
>NW_028234412.1:28430722-28435722 GCF_977035675.1 Penaeus japonicus
GGAGGCCTGCCAGGTCGGAAGGGGAAAAGTCATGTTGGTTGTGGTTCTTCTTTTGCTTGTTGTCTTGAGGGTGATTAAGTTGAAGAGGGTTGGGAGAAAGGGGTCTGTAACTTGGGTTGTGGGTAAGGATAAGGATTCTTTATTATTTATTTAATAAATTAAGTTCATAAAAAACAAAAAAAACTTTTTTTTTTTTTTTTTTAAGCGTGATAAAGCGGAAGAGGAAGTGGTGAAAGGAGCTGGAGAGATAGTGAAAAGAAACTTGGGAGGAGATAAAGTGAGAGTTAGAAAATTAAGTACAGTGAAGAGAGTATTAGCTTTTTATTTAGGATTGGTCTTGAGGAGAAGGAAGTTGAGTGAATAATGGAAGTGTGTAAAGTGAAGAGGAAGTGATGAAGGGAGCTGGAGGAATAGTGGAAATTAAATTTGCGAGGAGATAAAGTGATAAAAGGAAAGCTGAGAAAGGTGGAGAAAGGAGAAAAGATAAGTTGTAAGACCAGGAGAAAGAAGTCAGAGAATAGCTTGCATGTACGCCCATAGTAGCTGAACAAAGCCCCGGGTCAACCCCTTGGGAGGCAGCCCGAGGGGTTGACTCTGCCCTCGCTGCACATCGCCGACCTCGCACGTCACCTCTCACTGCTATGCATGATGTGCCGTGCTTGACGTTGAAATGGAGCCCTGTGGGTTAGTTTGTAGTCTGGGTTAAAAGGTGTTAAAAAATCTTCATTCTTGATTTCTTGATTGCAGGTCCTCTTGAAGTTTAATTCTTCATTCTTGACTTAATCTTATTTTAGCGTTCTCCTCTTCATGGTTGCCTCCTTACATCATCGGTCTCCTGATGCCGTGAATATGGCCTCAACTTCTTCAATGCCATTGATTCTGCTGAGGCTTTTGGGCCACCAGGCATGTGTGCCTTCTGGACGAACGTTGAGGCGATTGTAGAGCTCCTCATCCTCATCTTGGATTCTTGTCCATCTTCTTCTGGCTTGATGGTGGAGTCTCTTGTTGATCGCCTCGATCCTTAGTCTTTCATGGATCTCTCGTGCAGTGACTACTTCGGGAAAGCGAATATTCAGAATCCATTTGCCTGCCCGGTTCTGAATAGTCTGTAGCTTCATCACCTGCCCTCTGGAAATGGTGTGGGTAGGCACTGGCGGGTATTCCATGATGGGCCGCACTAGGGCTTTATAGATGTAGAGCTTGGTTTCAGGACTCAGTGTCTGGAACCTTCTGATCTTCTTCAGCTGATGTTTAGCTTTGATTGCTCTTTCATTTATGTGAGGGACAATTCCTCTTCTGCTAATTGTTAGCCCTAGTATCTTTCCTTTGTCACAGTAGTCCACTGCTTCCTTGTCCACTATCAGATCTGCTGTCTTGAACTTGGCCACAGGAATGACTTGGAATTTTCTCATGTTGGTTGAGATCTTCCACTGTCTTTCGTATCGATTGATGGTCTCTATGGCTCTGGGAGTTCTGAGTGCCATCATCTTGATCGATCTCCCTTCGTACTTGATTATCTGAGTGATGTCGTCGGCATACATATAGTGATTGCTGCCATGTGATAGTTCAGGCAGATCTGCTGTATATATGGTGAACAGTGTCGGTGAGAGGCAGCTTCCCTGTGGAACTCCACTCATGAGGGGAATTGCTTCGCCGACTGTATTGCCGACGACTATTCTTGCACTTCGACTTTCAATAAAGTCACATAATAACTTCGTCAAGGGCGTCGGGAGATTCAGCCTGATGATCTTAAGTTTCAGGCCTGTGTGCCAAACTTTGTCGAAGGCTTTGGCCACATCTCTCAGAACCACATTGACTTGGTTTCTTTCGCTCATGGCATTGGCGATTTCTTCATATATGATTGCAATGGCTGTTGATGTTCCTCTGCCTGGTCTGAAGCCATGTTGCCTGGGATTTTGCAGATCGTTAATCTCCAGGTGATTTCGCAATCTTATGTTCAATATTTTTTCAAAGACTTTGCCTGGGACTTCCAGCAGAGATATTGGTCTGTAATTCTCCACTTTTCTTGGATTTTTCCCGGCTTTTGGAATCATCCTGAATCTTGCTTCCTTGAAGTGGTCAGGGAAGTAGCCAGCAGTGAGAGAGGCATTATGTATGTTTGCCAGTCTCAGCAACATCTTGTTTGGAAGATTTTGCAGGATTGTTTTGTTGATCCTGCTTTTGCCTGGAGCAGTTCTATTCTTGAAACTCTGAATAGTTCTTTTGACATCTGTGGGGTTGATCCTGGTCATTAGTGGATCTGTGGGATCCAGTCTAGTGAAGTCAGAAGCAGCTTCTGGATATAGGAGGTGGATGTGCCTTCCTATTTCCTCTATGATGGTCTCCTCGAAATCACTGTCAAAGTTTTCTTCTTCTTCTTCGGTAATTCGAAAACAATTTCTCCAGTAATTTCTGAACAGGATTTCTTGTTGTTCTTCTTCATGAATCTTCTGATCCTGTTCGTTGAGGAGGTAGCTGCTACTGTTTTCACTTCTTCCCATCAGTTTCTTTATTCCTGACCAGAAGGACTGTGGATCTTTTCGGTCCCATTCCACTTTTCTAATAAGTTCTTCCCACTTGTCATTTGCTGCTCTCCTCCATTGGTTAGAGAGTTCTCTTTGCAAGGTTCTGTATCTTGCTCTCAGGTCTTGTGTCCATCCATGAATTCCTGCATAGTGCTGCAGGTGATTCGACTGTATATTTAGCAGTCTTACTTCAGGTGTTAGCCGTGGATGGGGGATAATCCTGTGGTTGCTCTTGGGTACATGATGCTAAAGTGCTGCTTCAACATCACTGTACCACTTTTGGACTTCGTCATTAATCTCTTCCAATGTTGCAGTCCTCAAGTTGGCTGCAGGCTTGGACTGGAGTTCATCCTTGAATCCTTCCCAATTAGCCATTCTCAAGTTGAATCTGCTACAGTTTAGGCTTTTCATGATTGAGTTGGATGATATCTTGAGGATGATTGGTAGGTGGTCACTGGTTCCATCGTCACGTTGTGGTGGGCTTGGTTATTGCACAGTGCAATATCTGGTGTGGTTGCTGTATTCCCTGTGATGTAAGTAGGGAAGTCTGGTCCCATGTGGATTAGATCTCCATCAGCAACCATTCTAGCAATAGCATTGCCAACCTGGTTGCCTGCTCTATTGCTTAGCATTGGATGGTTGGCATTGAGGTCTCCCACTATGTATGTGGGTAATCTTCGTCGAAGTAGACTGTACAAAGCTTGCAGTGGAACAATTGCCCTTCTTGGAGGCAGATACATTGTAGCCACTACTATTGGACCTCTGCTGGTCTCTATCTCGATTGCTAGCATTTCATCAAAGTCGTCGAGAATCTTATGTTTGATTTCTCTTCTGACTGCTATTGCTATGCCATCACTTGCTTTTCCAGTCCTGTTCTTCTGATAACATAAGTAGGGGAACAGTTTCAGTCTGTCTGTATCCTTCAAACCATGACTGTTTATCAGGACTATATCTGCATTTAGGGCTCTGTACATGTCCGACAGTTCATTCCTACGAACCATAGTCCACTTGAGGACGTTCTGCTGTACTACAGTGATGGTGTGATTCACTTAGATTTGGCTGCAGGTCCATCTTCATGCCTCTCTTGGGACTCATCATAGCCATTCCTCCTCTTCCTGTAGCTCTCAGGGTCGAGGTAAGTGATAGCCACACCAACGAGATTTAGGGAGGCTGCCCTAATTCTCCTATCGATGATACTGGCACATTCATCAGATTGCAGCTTCTGATTGTTGTAGGAGTATTTCATCCTGCCATTCTTGATGTATTCTGCAACATCATCATCATCAATATTGCCGTTTATGTTTTTCTCGGCAGTATACAGGATGACTCCTACAGCTTTGCCCTTTGCTTCCCTGGCCTTCTTCACATTCTTGCACCTGTGTGGGGATGGCACCCTCACATAATGGGTTACTGGTGCAGAGGGCTCTTCCAGTGGCGGCATTTCTTCTTCAAGAACTGTTATGGCATTTCTTCTTCAGTTGCTTCTTTGGGGATTTCTGTGGGTTCTGTAGGGAGCATAACCCTCAGGATGCCTGCCGAATTCACGTCATTTGGAAGGTCCATCTCAGGGAGGTTATTTCGCCTCAAGGCTAGCTTTGCTTGTTCTGCAAAGCAGCCTGGTTGGGCAAGGTTGGCCAGGTGAGCGTGCATCAAGGCAATCAGGGTCTTGACAGCCAGGTTGTTGGGCAGCTGCATGATGGGTGGCTGCGTTTCCTTAATCGCCGTTTTGGTAATTTCGGCTGTGGCTTTGGCAGTCTTTTAGATCGTTTTCTCGACCTTTGCTGTAGCCTTTGCAGTGTTCTTTACTACTTCGCTCAGTAGTCTGGACTCTTTCTGTGCTTGTACTTCTTGCTTCTTTTCTTCTACCTTTGACATCTCTTTCCTTCTGATAGGGCAGCTTCCAGAGAGTGTCCTGTGTTCGCCTCCACAGTTTAGGCCTTTTTTGGTGGTGTTTTTGCATGTTGTGAACCTGTGTCCAGTCTGTCCCCACTCACTGCATTTTTCAGCATTATTTTTTGTGCATTTACCCTTTGTGTGGCCATATTCGTAGCAATTCATGCATTGAATTACTCGAGTGAATCGTTCTTCGATCTGGCCCAGGTTTATGCTGTAATTATATAGAATCAGTCCTTGGTCTTTAATCTTTTTTGCAGTCTGTATGACATGGAATCGAATCTTAACTATTCCATGTTGTGGCATCTTATAGACTTCATCGATTTGCAGGCTGAGTTGTCTTACCATTTCCTCTTTTATCTCTTCATTAGAGTGGCTTGTAATGTACGAGTCCACTTTTTTACAATAGTCATCTTAGCTTTAGTCTCAAGGGGCATCTGGGGGTCAAAGCCTGAGTTCTTAAGCTTTTGTCGGAATTCTGGTGACATTATCTTATCTGCATCAGTCAGAGTCTTTGGCAAAACAATGTATCCATTCCTGGCATCAATGATTCTCAAGAAATGGATGTCATTTCCAAACATA
>NW_028234412.1:28440722-28443222 GCF_977035675.1 Penaeus japonicus
CAGACAGAAACACTCCCGAGGAAACGAGAAAAACAGATGCTCTCACGCGAGTACCTGAAGTAGTGTCCCAGATCTTCAAGGAGGGCACTGACATTGACGTTGCCGGAGTTGAGATTCTTCAGGTGGTATCTCAGGAATTGCCAAGTGTAACGCACGTCCCTTCCGATCTGTCGGCGCACCTGTGCGGCCTCCAGTAATGGCTCCGGCTTCGGAGTGGAAATAACTGTAATGGGACACGGGTGCTGGGTTAACATTCCCACACACACACACGCACACATACATACACACATGCGAGCGCCCACACACACACACACACACGCACACACACACGCACGTGCGCGAACACACACGTGCACGCACATACATACACACGCATACGCACATACACACACGCATACGCACATACACACACGCAAACACACACACACACACGCAAACACATACACACACACACACTCACTCACATTCACACACACACGCAAACACACACATACACACACACACATGCAAACACATACACACACACAGACAATCAAACACACACACACACTCACTCACACTCACACACACATGCAAACACACACATATACACATACACATACGCCGCAATATATTAATACATACATATATACACATATATATATAAATATATACACATATATATATATATATAAATATATATAATATATATAAATATATTATATTATATGTGATAAATATATATACATTATATATATATAATATATATATATATATATGTAATATATATATATATATATACATATATATATATATATATATATATATATATATATATATATATATATATATTAAATTACCAACCAAGTGTGAGTGAAGCGGCTGTCAGTTCTTATAAAAGAGCAAGCACAACAAATGATTCATAGAGCCATATTCTAGGACGCTTTTTGCGTGTCGTGGCCATGTCAAGTTCATGTTGTGTCGTGTTTATGTCACGAAGGCGGTATTCTAGGACGCTAAAGCGTGGTACGTCGGTGTCACCTGCTTCAGATTTTCCAACCGTTCCAAAGTTAACATGTTTCGGATGAATGGCACTGTCCAAACGACAAATCCATAAAAGAAACTGCATTTATAGGTAGCAATAACAAAAGATAGTTCAATTTTGGTATGAATCAGTTGTGCTTGTTCCTTGTTAAAGAACTGACAACCATTTCACGAACGCGCGGTTGGCAATTCACTCTATGCTCCATCAAAACAAACAGGATGAGAGGGATCGTGTGATTATGAATAGATTTTCCTTATTTTCTGTGTATATACTTTACATATATGCATATCTTTAATACATCATACGTGTAGATTTAATGTATATATATTTCATGTAATCGTATACTTTAATTTTACATTCTTGACTACTGTTACCATTCTTTTAACTTCATTCTCCTTCAGAAAGTCCACCAAAAGATAAACAAACTCAAAATCAGCAGAGAATCCATGTTTTCCTAAAATAGTTTATAATCCAAGTCTAGGCTAATGATGCCTAATATACCTAATATAGATATTACTTTCCATACGTGGTATGTTCATAAGAAGTACTGTAACAAAGATTACACTTAAAGTAAGCATTTTTTCGCCCGTGTAACTATCAGCCCTATTCTAAGTCCTTAAGCGCGCCGTGTTCATGACATGAACATGCCGTGTTTGGTATTCTAAAAGCGCGGGTTCGTGTCAAAAGCGTGGCAAAAGCATGGCAAAGTCGTGGAAGTATTGGAACAATCGTGGAAACTTCCTGACAAGGGGGTAGGCTTGTCATGATAGTTACACGGGCGAAAAAAATATTTTTACTGTACTTTTTAATATCTATATTGGATATCTATATTGTAATATCTATATTGGATATATTAGGCATCATTGTCCTAGACTTGGATTACAATACCTTTTAGGAAAACATGGATTCTCTGCTGATTTTAGGTTTGTTTACCTTTTGGCGGACTTTTCGAAGGAGAGTGAAGTTAAATGAATGGTAAAAGTAGTCAGGAATGTAAAGTTAAAGTATATAATTATATGGAATATGTATACTTTAAATCTATATGAATGACATATCAAAGATACGCATATATGTACAGTAAATACTGAGACAA
Organism: Penaeus japonicus; assembly: GCF_977035675.1. Taxonomy (NCBI): domain Eukaryota; kingdom Metazoa; phylum Arthropoda; class Malacostraca; order Decapoda; family Penaeidae; genus Penaeus; species Penaeus japonicus. The sequence goes on from NW_028234412.1 coordinate 28,442,840, forward strand.
AATAAGGAAGATCTATTCATAAACACACGATCCCTCTCATCCCGTTTGTTATGATCGAACGTAGAGTGAATTACCAACGGCGCGTTCGTGAAATGGTTGTCAATTCTTTAACTAAGAACAAGCACAACTGATTCATACCAAAATTGAATTATCTTTTGTTAGTATTACTTATGATTGTAGTTTCTCTTATGAATTTGTCGTTTGGACAGTGCCATTCATCTGAAACATGTTAACTTTGGAACGGTTGGTAAACCTGAAGCAGCTGACACAAACGAGCCACGCTTTTGCGTCCTAGAATGCCGTCTTCATGACATGAACACGACATGGACACAACATGAACATGACATGGCCACAACACACAGAAAACGTCCAAGAATATGGCT
>NW_028234412.1:28446255-28453256 GCF_977035675.1 Penaeus japonicus
TACATATATATATATATATAATATATATATATATACATATATATACCTATATATAAATATATATATATATATATATAATATATAATATATATATATAATATATATATATACATATATACATGACAACATATATACAGCACACACAATATATGATATAATCAGGGGGGTATTATATATATATAATATATATATATATATATATATATATATAACAGATTTATAACATATACATAGTATATATATAGAATATATATTATATTTATATATATTATAATTATATATATAACTGTATATATATATACATACACACATATATACACAGATTAATATATATTTATAGTATATATATATATAAATATAGATAAATATTTATATATAATTACATATATATACATTTACATATATATATATTCATATATATATATCTGTATATCTTTATATATATAAATAATATATACAACACATATATATACACAGAATATATATATTATATATATTATATAATATATTTATATACATATATATACATATATAAAGCCATAAATATGTATATATATATATTTATATATAAAAATGCAAGTATATATATATATATATATTTCTATATATAAGATATATATACGTATGTAAAATGTATATGTAATAAATGAATATATATACATAGGCATATGCATATAAATATATATATATATATATATATATATATATATATATATATATATATATATATACACACACACAAATATATGTGTACATATTACATATTTGTATGTATATTACATATATATACATATATATACATACATATATACATAATATATATATACTTACACACATATATATGTACATATATATGTATATTTGTAAAAATATACATACAAACAAATATACACATATATATGTACATAAATAAATAAATATATATATATATATATATATATATATATATATATGTGTGTGTGTGTGTGTGTGTGTGTGTGTGTATACATTGTTGCACCTCACTTACAATCTACCAACACCAGGCGGGCAAGCAGGCTTAAACACAGGTTCGTAAACCCAGAACAGCTCCAAGGGCGCCTGACACCGACAGCTGTCCTGAAGACCAACAGGGGAACACCGGGGGGCGAAACACACACAATAACACTAGTTCTTATTTATTGACTGGTTTCACACAGGTTTCATTATTATGGTTCTGGGGCGCAATACAGGGGTGCGGAGGTGGTGGAAGATGTCATCATATCTGCGTATATTAAGAAAGTTTGGCTTGTCAATGTACAGATAATTGATGTGGGGATCAAACAAACACACAAGTACTGTGTACAAGCGTTTATTATGGAAAAAATCTCTATAATGGTTGTTTACATTACACTTTGTAACTTTGCCGTAAAATGGTGCATATAAAAGAAAATGTTCATTTCTATGAATAGTTAAATTAAACATGAGGTATCCTTTTGAGTTATAAATTGCAGGTATAAAAATATCAGCATTCTTATCCTAGCATAATCTTTAATTATTCTAACATTCCCTCTTAATTAAAGATGGGTTATGACATCTGAGAATCTATTCCATAATAAATGTTTCAGATACAAACAATAATCAGTTTGTAATTGTTCAAATCCCTCTGAAATGAAAAGCATATGCATTAGATTGTTCTACATTCTTCTACTTTGTTTCAGACCATAAAGTGACTTTTTCAGCTTACAATACAAGACATTTTCATCACTATCATTTTCTTGGTAATCTTCAGGTTGCTCCATTTATATTTCATGATCAATATCTTCATTGAAATAAGCTGTCTTGTCGTCCATTTGATGTATTATCAAGCTCTTTTGCACAGACCTACATCCAGTAAAGTGCGGAACGGACATACTTGCTGTTGGTGCAAAAGTCTCTTAATAGTGCGAATATCCCTTGGCGACATATCTTACTTTGAATCTTTCTTTGCCGATTAGTCCAGATTTTACTTGATAAACCCATCTTCCATCCACTGCTGTGTGATTCTTGGTTAGTGTAGTGAATTCATAGGTGTTGTACTGTAGTGAAGCAATCTTCTCGTCCATGGCTTTCTTCCCCTGATGTCCCTCTGAAGATGCTATAGGTTCTTGGCAGGTGACTGGTATTGGGTTGATGACATTCTGTAGCAATGAAGCTTGTGTGCGGCACACTGGAGATACAGTCGTCCAGATCATCTGTGATGTAGTCATCTAACCTCAAGGATTTCTCTTTCTTTCCGTATCTATGTGCACTGGTATCTCTTCTCAGTCTTTATCTTGGGTCACTTGAAGTGGCTTTTGCTAGAGCCTCGTCTCCACCATAATGTTGTCGTCACTCAAAATTTGCTCTGCACTTGGTTCTGTCTTATAAGTTGAGTTATCCACAAATCTGACTAATCTTACTTTTCGCTCTGTCTTAGTATCTGGAAATTATATCAAGTAGGCTGGACTTTGATCATTGTAGCCCACAAGTACTCCCTCCTTACTCCTCAGATCTAAACTCTGTTCCGTGGTCACATTTTAGGCATTTGATATTCTCATGTGATGCTGTTTCTGCAAGATATCTTTTCATTGCCATCACAGTATCACCCTTACTTTTAATCAGGTACATTATATGAGCTTAATAGTAATCAAGAAAGATGTACCTGTAACCTCCTCATGCTGGTGGGTCAGTAAGACCAAATATATCAGTGGGCTAAATCTAATGGTTGTTTGGCCTTCAAGCCCTCTACTCCTATACTGTCTTATCAAGTGCATGTGTGGTACAGTTGAACTTATCTTTCCTTATTATATGCATTCTGTCAACATTTGCTTCAAGTTTTTACACATCAGCCACATTGCAATGACCTAGGATTTTGTCACTCCTCTAGATTGTGTTTAGCGCTCCCTACATAGACTTTCTACACAATGTCGAATATCCTACCATTCTTGGTAGTAAGAGTACGGCCATCGGAGGGGTTTGTTTCAGAAACGAAACAGTGTGTCCCATTCCTTATAGCCATCACCTGCATTAATATCTGTTTAAATAAAAACGTTACATTATAATAGAATAATTGTGAGATTGCGCGGATCTGAAGAATCTTTCACATCAATGGCTCCTTGTACTGTTCCTTGTTGTCTTTGGTCGTCTGCCAGCTCTATGTAATGGTTTTGTGGATCTCACAAACTTTGGTTCAGTTTTCTCAATATGTAAAGTGCATTCTTCTGCTTCTAATTTAGCTACATCTGTTTTTCAATGTCTCACAGCTCGGTATTGGTTTTCTTAAGGTTCTTCACTCAACATTCACTGTTACTGTGAGTTCTACAACCGTATTCTAAGTCCCTAAGCGCGCTGTGTACATAATATAAACATGCCGCGTTTGGTATTCTAGAAGCGCGGGGTCGTGGCAAAAACGTGGCAAAAGCGTGGCAAAGTCGTGGAAAGTATTGGAATAATCGTGGACACTCCGTGATAAGGGAGAATTGTCACGATAGTTACACGGGTGATTTTTTTATTTTTTTACTGTACTTTTTCTTACCAATACTTCATATGAGCATACTACATTTGGAAAGTAATATCTATACTGGATATATTAGGCATCATTGTCCTAGACTTGGATTACAAACCCTTTTAGGAAAACATGGATTCTCTGCTGATTTTGAGTTTGTTTACCTTTTGGCGGACTTTTCGAAGGAGAGTGAAGTTAAATGAATGGTAAAAGTAGTCAGGAACGTAAAGTTAAAGTATATAATTATATGAAATATGTATACATTAAATCTATATGTATGATATATTAAAGATACGCATATATGTACAGTATATACAGAGACAAAATAAGGAAGATCTATTCATAAACACACGATCCCTCTCATCCCGTTTGTTTTGATCGAGCGTAGAGTGAATTACTAACGGCGCGTTCGTGAAATGGTTGTCAATTCTTTAACTAGGAACAAGTACAACGACTGATTCATACCAAAATTGTACTATCTTTTGTTAGTGCCACTTATGATTGTAGTTTCTCTTATGAATTTGTCGTTTGGACAGTGCCATTCATCTGAAACATGTTAACTTTGGAACGGTTGTTAAACCTGAAGCAGCTGACACAAACGTGCCACTCTTTTGCATACTAGAATACCGCATTCGTGACATGAACACGACAAGGACACAACATAAACATGGCCACGACACGCAGAATAGGCTGCTAGACTGATGAAAATCACACCACTTTCTAGCATGAAGATTGTTCACTCTCTGGAACTCACCATCTATGCTGCATTTAGATGCAAAATGGCCTGGTTCACCACACTTGAAACATTTCTTCTATCTCACTGTACTGTTGCTGTAGGCAGTCATGACACTCTCTGTGCTAGAAATATTCTTAAGACGATTCTTGACTTAACAATGTTATCTTTAATTCACTGTATCGGTATATAGGGCTAAACTGGTTATTTACATTAACATTTTTTTTTTTTTTTATTTTTTTACTGTACTTTTTCTTACCAATACTTCATATGAGCATACTACATTTGGAAAGTAATATCTATACTGGATATATTAGGCATCATTGTCCTAGACTTGGATTACAAACCCTTTTAGGAAAACATGGATTCTCTGCTGATTTTGAGTTTGTTTACCTTTTGGCGGACTTTTCGAAGGAGAGTGAAGTTAAATGAATGGTAAAAGTAGTCAGAAACGTAAAGTTAAAGTATATAATTATATGAAATATGTATACATTAAATCTATATGTATGATATATTAAAGATACGCATATATGTACAGTATATACAGAGACAAAATAAGGAAGATCTATTCATAAACACATGATCCCTCTCGTCCCGTTTATTTTGATCGAGCGTAGAGTGAATTACTAACGGCGCGTTCGTGAAATGGTTGTCAATTCTTTAACTAGGAACAAATACAACGACTGATTCATACCAAAATTGTACTACCTTTTGTTAGTGCCACTTATGATTGTAGTTTCTCTTATGAATTTGTCGTTTGGACAGTGCCATTCATCTGAAACATGTTAACTTTAGCACGGTTGGTAAACCTGAAGCAGCTGACACAAATGTGCCACGCTTTTGCATATTAGAATACCGCATTCGTGACAAGGACACAACATAAACATGACATGGCCACGACACGCAGAAAACGTCCAAGAATACGGCTGCTAGACTGATGAAAATCACACCACTTTCTAGCATTCTGAAGATTGTTCACTCTCTGGAACTCACCATCTATGCTGCATTTAGATGCAAAATGGCCTGGTTCACCACACTTGAAATATTTCTTCTATCTCACTGTACTGTTGCTGTAGGCAGTCATGACACTCTCTGTGCTAGAAATATTCTTAAAACGATTCTTGACTTAACAATGTTATCTTTAATTCACTGTATCGGTATATAGGGCTAAACTGGTTATTTACATTAACATTTTTTCCCCCCGAAGAATCGATCCAGTGTTCGTACTACTATAAGACCATCAGTAATATGCTCACCCATTTCCTTGAGAACAGCTACTGTCTCATCTATAGATGTACTGTAACACTGTTATCATCCATTCTCTTGTTTATGAATGATCTCCATAGAGCATAGACTCTATGTTATGATTCTCGTAGATAGTGTTTCCGTAGCACTGTCAGTGCTTTCACTCCATCTCGACTGGCTTCACACTTTATCATGCCAATTGACGTTCTGTCAAAGCAACCTATTAAGTAAGCATAGATTTTTTCCCTGCTCTTACAAATTATAATCATCTGGACGTTTGAAAGCACACTTATCAAAAGCGAGATGAAGTTTCAGAACTTGGAGAGCACCAGTGAAGTTTTCCTCCCGCAAATCATAATTATCTGCATTGCCATCTAAATTCTTGAATCTGGGCCCTGTAGAGGTGGTGGAAGATGTCATCATCTCTGCGTATATGAAGAAAATTTGGGGTATAGGTTTTGTTTTGGACAGCCCTAACATACAAGGAAAATTGTACATTTAGCCGACAGAACGAATATTATATGACAATTTTCATTCACAGCACTTCGCAAATTGTTAATAAAGAAGTTATTCAGCAGGTTTGATGCGCCAGCAATACAGTTTTCTAAGTCGCTCACGATGTTAATAGGACGATGTCAAGCTTACACTGACCGCATAACTCATTTCTGCGGTATGACAACTAATTCGTGTGTTACTACGCCATTGTCAGAACTATTAATACTGGTTGAAAGTATCTTTCCTGTCGCGGTTATATATTTCGTCCATTTTATTTCAACAAATTTATCATTTCCAACATTTTTTTTTTTTTTTATAACTATTTTCATTAAACTGTGTATGTACGCATTCGCGATTTGACAGTTCCTCGGCCGCATTCCTTGAGGAGCGCCGGTGAGATTCGTTTTGTTTTCAGTGTTATGTCGATTACGGCATTCTTCGATCAATAATGTGGCAAAAATGGAAAAAAAGGGACATCAATATCCATCTCGGTGTAATATCAGAGCCCATCAATTACCCCAAGTGTTGAAATTGCGCATTTTTGATGGAAGCATTCGATGCAAAATCGCCGGAAGGTATACGAAGGTATGTGGTTTTCTGATAGCAAATTATAAGCTGAAACAAACTTATTAACAGTGAGGCAATATCTATTATTATTCAAGGTCCGCTTCCCTGGGGGTCAGGGGGTAGAGCCCTCTGGCTAGGGGGTCAGGTGGGACACATGGTTGGAACGCAATATATAAAGACCATGGGGGTTTTAAGTGTATTACCATCGGGTTTGCCAAAAGTGTGTTCACTTCGAATTTTAAAAGTTGGCGCTTCAGTTCGTAGATCTTGATTAATCGCGGGTACGGACGAATTTTAAAAGTTGGCGCTTCAGTTCGTAGATCTTGATTAATCGCGGGTACGGACGAATTTTAAAAGTTGGCGCTTCAGTTCGTAGATCTTGATTAATCGCGGGTACGGACGAATTTAAACGTTTCTGGTCTTTTTTTCACGTGCTTGTATTACTTACTTATTACGTTTAAGCTTGTTTTACCCCAAATT
>NW_028234412.1:28458356-28462318 GCF_977035675.1 Penaeus japonicus
ACACGACATGGACACAACATGAATATGACATGGCCCGACACGCAGAAAACGTCTTAGAATACGGCTGTTAGACTTGTCACGCACGCATGTTATTCAGAAGCCATGTAAGATGCACGCATGTTGTTCAGGAGCCATGCAAGACACACGCATATTGTTCAGAAACCGTGCAAGACGCACGCATGTTGCTCAGAAAGAAGCGTGCAACGGACGGCCATATATGTTATTCAGAAGCGCCCGTTGAGAAGAACGCACGCTGATGTTGTTCCAGGAGCATGCAAGAGCAACACCTAGTTGTTTAGGCAGAGGAGCCATGCAAGATGCCACCCTTGCTATTAAGAAGGTTCTCGCACAGGCCCATGAGAAAGTTGTTTTCCTCTCAGCAGTGGAGTTGTTCCTGCTCATTTTTATGTGTTTCCCCCCCCACCAAGCGGTCGAGAACGTATTTCCTGCAAATTTCTCTCTATATATGTAACCCCATCCCTAAGCCCGTTCGCATGCAAGTTGTTTTTCAGCAGTTTGCAGTGCAAGAGACCATGGTTGTCCTAGTAACGCTGTGCAAGATGCAGCATCGTTGTTCTCAGAAAGCCGTGAAGACAAGACGCGCCAGATGTTGTTAGGAGCATCGACATGTTGTTGGAGCAAGCAAGAGCATGTTGTGCAGAAGGCGTGCAAGGCGCACGCACGTTGTTCAGCATCCAGAAAAAAACTCCGTGCAAAAACTCACACATGTTGTTCACGAAGCCACTTACAGAACACGCTATTCATGTTGTTACACGAACCCGTTGCAAGATGTACAGTTATATGTAAGTATTCTTTTAGAAGCCGTGCATGCAGAAGCATGTTGTCCAGAAGCTGTACAAGATGCACACATGTTATTCAGAAGCCCTACAAGATGCACGCATGCTATTAAGAAGCCGTGCAAGGCGTGCGTATTTTGTTTCCCTCTCAGCGGTGGAGTTGTTGTACTCGCTCATTCGCTTATGTGCCCCCCCCCCCCCAAGTGGGTCCGCAGAAGGTTTTCCAGCCTATTTTATAATATAGTAAAACCAGTCAAGCCGTGCATGCAAATTGTTTTCTTCTCAGCAGTGCAGTGCAAGAGCATGTTGTACAGAAGCCGTGCAAGATGCACGCATGTTGTTCAGAAGCCGTGCAAGATGCACGCATGTTGTTCAGAAGCCGTGCAAGACACACGCATGTTGTTCAGAAGCTGTGCAAGACACACGCATGTTGTTTAGAAGCCATGCAAGACGCACGCATGCTATTAAGAAGCCGTGCAAGGCATGAGCAAGTTGTTTTCCTCTCAGCAGTGGAGTTGTTCCTGCTCATTTTTATATGTTCCCCCCCCCACCAAGCGGTCGAGAAGTTTTCCTGCACATTTCTTATATATGTAAACCCCCCATCAGGCCGTGCATGCAAGTTGTTTTCCTCTCAGCAGTGCAGTGCAAGAGCATGTTGTACAGAAGCTGTGCAAGATGCACGCATGTTGTTCAGAAGCCGTGCAAGACGCACGCATGTTGTTCAGAAGCCGTGCAAGACGCACACATGTTGTTCAGGAGCTATGCAAGACGCACGCATGTTGTTCAGAAGGCGTGCAAGACGCACGCATGTTGTTCAGAAGCCATACAAGACACACGTATGTTGTTAAGAACCCGTGCAAGATGTACGTATGCTATTTAGAAGCCGTGCAAGACACGCATGTTGTCCAGAAGCTGTACAAGATGCACACATGTTATTCAGAAGCCCTACAAGATGCACGCATGCTATTAAGAAGCCGTGCAAGGCGTGCGTAAATTTTTTCCTCTCAGCAGTGGAGTTGTTACTGCTCATTTTTATGTGTCCCCCCCCCCCCCCCAAGTGGTCGAGAAGTTTTCCCGCATATTTCTTATATATGTAAACCCCCCGTCAAGCCGTGCATGCAAATTGTTTTCTTCTTTCAGAGATGACCGTGCAAGATTTCACCACTGTTTGTACAGAAGCCGTGAAGGGATGACGCATGTTGTTCCGCTAGTGTGCAAGACGCACGCATGTTGTTCAGAAGCCGTGCAAGACACACGCATGTTGTTCAGAAGCTGTGCAATACACACGCATGTTGTTCAGAAGCCATGCAAGACACATATATGTTGTTAAGAAGCCGTGCAAGATGCATGTAAGCTATTTAGAAGCGGTGCAAGGCAGCAAGTTGTTTTCTCTAGCAGTGGAGTTAGATTGTTTTTCTGTCATTTTTACTATGTTAGTGGTATATACGAGAAGTTCAATCCTACATTGCTTTTTTATGTATCAATGGCAAGCTCTCAGAGTGCAGGGGCTATCTTTATAATGTTTTATCCTAAGCTATAATGGAGATGCACGGTAAATATATTATTTTTCGAACGCTCAAGGAGCATGTTGATCAGAATGGTGGCAAGACTCAGAATCATACTGCAATAATGTTAGTTCAAGACACAATAAGACGCATGCAAGCAAATTTAGAAATAAAACCAATTGAATGTTAGAAGCTGTGCAAGATGCACGCATGTTATTCAGAAGCCATGCAAGACGCACACATACTATTAAGAACCCATGCAAGGCATGAGCAAGTTGTTTTCCTCTGAGCAGTGGAGTTGTTCCTGCTCATTTTTATGTGTAACTAGCCCATTAGTACCGCTGCACTGGCCGATGAATTTGATAATGTTTTAGCTTATGGTTGAATGTCACAGTTACCTGCAAAGTCTGGTGCAGATAGCCTCCATTGACCAAGAGCCCACTTATAGGGTGGAGACATTAATTTTAGCTAGATTATAGTAGTTAAAGCCTGGTTATTTCTCTTAGATACGATGGGGGCCGTCTATTAGCGTGGTCCGAGCGATGTAAGGCACTGATATTGTATATCATGTGACCTAAGGCATTGATTATATATTTCTACTTTATTCAATGCTATAATACTGGCAGTCTGTTTTGACCTGACGTGTCCTTTTTTCCTGTGTTCGTTTACGCCTCGAAACTCCAGCTGCTCTAGCAGCTACATTTGCTAACGGAAGGCCTTAGGCATAGAAAGCGACTCAGGATTCGTACTTAAGCAGGACAGAAGGAACCGCAGGGCAGAGCAGGTCAGAGATAGATAACAGACAGACAAGAGGACAGGCAGAGCAAACAGCTCTGACCTCCAGCCTTTGGCTGGAGCCAAGTGTATTAAGAGAGTCCTTTAATAAAGACCATAGAACGTGAACATCTCTCTGTCTTATTCACTGGATCACAACCGCGGGCAGCTAGAGGATTACAACTAGGGCATCCAGTGGTTTATTATTGCTAGCAGCGGGTTACAACAACTGGTGCAATCACATACTTTATGCGAACTTACTCATATTTTGTATTCACTCACTCACTATCAGTGCTCACCTCAATGACTCATTATGTTGACTTTCGCACCAAATCACTGGATGCATTTTTGGGTGTATTCACTCTATGTCCCCACTGTGTGTACTGACTCACATACTTTATATACCCACTGTGTGTATATTTATGCCATATGTACACATTTTTTGTACTCTTCCACTTTATATACTAATTGTGAGTACTCACTTGGATGGACTATTTGATATATTCATTAGATGTACTCACTCACTCATACTATGTACTCACTTACTTGTACATATTTGTGTTCAGTGACAAATACATCGCCGTGCTGCAGAGAACCACAAGCAGCACGGCGAGAGACAGGAGGCTTTTCTGCCTGTTAACCGCCATCTTGAAATGGAAAGAGTGTTAGTTTATTGTTTTAGATAACTAATTCTGATCGATATTTATAACTGATTAGCATTTTATAATTAATGCATGATCTAATCATACATATGCACATAAAACAAATGTTATTTTCACTCGTCACCATATAATCCTCTCTTTTTCCTCCAGCTTTTCACTTGAATGCCACCTACCCTGGGTAAGATCATTTGAAACAGGATATTTGCATATGAACAATATTTTTA
>NW_028234412.1:28462418-28467418 GCF_977035675.1 Penaeus japonicus
ATGATCCTGTTATGTAGTGATGATGCAAGTTCAAAGCTAGGGAATCCGAATCACCTGATATTTGATTGGATACATATATTAGCCCTTCTAAGCAATGTATATCTGCCAGCTTTTATATATAGAATGGTCGTTGTTCTTAGCATCTGCAATCATTTTGACTATCTACTTTTCAACAGAGGTTGAAAGGTGTTAGTACTTACAGAACCCCAAACAATATTGCAGTACTGCAAATACGGATAGACTAAAGTGTAACAAAGAGTACGCTTACTCTCTTTATTTAAATCATATTTAACTTTACCGATGACACCAATGGATTTGCTCAATTTCTTGCATATGTAATGAAAGTTTTTCATAAACAATTACATTGATTTTTTTTCGTGTAAGCTTGATGATCACAGTAAAATTGTAATGTTCGCTGAGACTTTTTTTGCATGAAAATATTATGTAATGCGTTTTAGTAAGATTCAAAGATTGTTTATTGTAATACTGCCAATCTCCAACTTTTGTTATTTCAGTGTTTAAAGTAGTATTCAAATTTACTATATCTTTGTCAGAACAAAAAACGTTGCTGCCATCAGTAAAAAAGGATAAATTTCAAAATGTTGGATATATCAGGTAAAGCATTTAAATAAAGTAAAAACAGAAAGGTGCCTAAAGTGAGTGATACTTTGGAAAAAGGAAACTGAGTTAACCATAAGTAAGTAATCAGACAACCAAGTCAGTGTTGTAATTCAAGAAGTAGTCTATCATATAAAATGACCTTTTAAGGTCTATAAAGATATCAGCCATATAACCTATGCCTTTTGCTTTAATGACCTTCAATAGTTTCTGAGAAAGTCCTTAGTATGAAAAATGGACGATATTTAGGCCTTTCATATTTTTCTCCACCTTTATAGATTAGAATAAAGCTGATCAAGAAAACTAACACAATCTTGTGTTCATCATAATATTATAATTTTAGGTTGATTGTTTCACTGCGTCAAGCAATACTTTGAAGACAATTAAGATTTATTCATTTGAATTAATTAAATAATCAATAAACTAATCACATTTTAATTTCATTGTAATCAAATTTATTTAGAATTTTATTAATTAAATTCATTAAATTTAATGAAATTATCATTACATATATATTAATTTCATTAATCAAGTTTTATCAATGTAGACAAATTAAGTTTTATTATATTATGTTAGGTTGGGTTAGGTTACGTTAGGTAGGTGATATCTCCTTATGTGTCTGTTTCTTCAGTATTAGATAGGCAAAAATAGAACTTCAAACTCAAATACCTCGAACACTGAGCATCTGCCCAAAAAAGGTATTCTTGGAAAAAGTCTTATAATGCCTAAAGGTGTACACTTGCTAGGAAACGCAGTGTGGCTGCTAGTCGAAGAGAAGCTGGGATAGCTTCTCTAAATTTTGTATCCTTCTTCATCATCAGTCCCTTAACCATCAGAAGCAAATCTTCGAAATCAGTAGAGGTTAGGCGGGTGAAATTTCGAAAACCCATGGCGTCTTCCAGTCTTAATTTATTTCATAATGAAATGCCGAACCTAGGTCCTTCTGCAAACACTTCGCGACTCCACCAACGTTTACGTTTTCTCGTTCTTTTACTTGCGAGTAGCGCTAAGCAGGAACTCACTCCGCACAGAGCAATTTCCCCCATGATGTACTGATAGAGACTAGACGAGAAATTCAAATCGTAGTGTGGACGCTAGACGAGACAATGAACGGTGTCTATAGACCGTCTATAGACAAATCGCGCAACATGGTCTACAATTGTGTACTAGGCTTTAATTACATTCATCATAAGAACACGATCGTGGCCAGCACACGTAGTTTTAAAATCTTTAATGACCTCACTAATCTCCGTGTGAACGACAGAAGGATAAGGGATAACAACCACTTAGAAAACCTGTCGGAGATGCATCGATAGGTGTCAGGTTGTCAGCTAATTTTTTTCCAACACTTGCGAGTTGGTTGTGATGACATCATTTACCAATAATTCATTTATATACTGTTCTTTAGTTTGATTACATCTTAGAAGCTCATTGATGATGTTCCACAATTTCTTTGAAATGCTCATGGTAAGATCAATTTTATTTTTGTAGTAGACCTTTTTTGGCTAATCTTAATTGGAAGTTTACATTGTTTCTTAACGCTGTATATTTTGTTCCTCAGGTTGTACTTTTTCAAGTATTTTATATAATTTGTCTAGATTTTATCACTTCTTTGAGATCTCTTATTAACCACGGTGTAGGTAAAGAAATTTCTTTTAAAACTGATGGTTCTGTTAGAGTAACGAACCTCATTTACCTGGGTAATCATGATAGACAACTGATTGCGAGCAATATTTGCGTCATTACTCATCCTAAGATCACATGCTGCTTTTTGCATAAACAATTCAACATGATCGGGTGTTTATAATCACGATAGCTAGTTGTAGTTAGTGTCGCTGACGTGTGGCCGCTTACGTTACTCATCAATAATCCGTTAAAACGAAGTGTAAACATGCCATTCTTCAGATCTCATCAATTAAATGGTTTGTTATTCTAGTTGGTTTGTTTAAAAACAGATAATAATCATATGTATTCATATTATTTGCGAACTCACGAGCCTGTTTGCTAGTTTCATATTTAATCATTTCAAAATTAAAATCACCCATGATATAATAGGGATTTTTCTTTGACACCTACACCTACCATAATTGAATCTTTGTTACAATTACAGTCAATGAATTGAGACTCACAATAATCAACCATTATAGTCACACCATGGATCTAATTGCATTACAGATCATTTTTGGTATATAGTACGATACTTTACTGGCACATAGGCCTCACATCAGCAAATCGAGCCCGGACTAAATCCGTGAGTTTCCACTATCACCTGGCAAATACTGCCATGCCTGGTCATCACTGTGGGCAAGGACCAAGCTCAGATCGAGTCAACGCTTCAGCACTCGCTGACATTGACGGGTTCGCATATAAACCCAGCAAAGCATCTGCTCTGTAAATCTCGGCTTACCCTTATCCTTATGTCTCCTCCAAAGAGGCCCTTTGAGATAGGTATCTTAGTATGTTGAAACTAATAACTCACATAATATGGTGTTTATTCGATAATGTAAATAGCTTACGTTATTTTACACAAAAAGTAGTAAACACTACATCACAGTGATCATAGTAATAACACAACCATCAGGCTACCCCTGTGTGAGCGCGCTGGCCACACATCCCCGTGGGCGGCAGATCGGGCCCCGTCAAGCTCATGAGTTTCCACTATCACTAGTCGGTTACTGCTGTGGTTGGACACCAAAGTGGGTGAGGACAAAGCTCAGACTTAGAATCAACACTCGTTAGCACACTCTCACGAGTCAGCACACATTGACACAGACCGGGCTCACCATAGCGTCCATAGCCCAGGTAAAGCATCTGCTCTGCATATCTGGCTTATCCTTATCCTTAGTAGTAAAACGCTATAATGATATGTAAGAACAAGAGCTGAAATCAAGCATAGTGGTAGCGTAGTCAATCCTGGTCTGCCGGAATGTACCAGATATCTTTGTTATATGGAGAGTTTTCCCATCAGCAATGCATAGGCTTGAGTGAGAATGCTGTGGCAATCAAATATAGTCAGCTCTTTTGGGGGTCAACATAAATGGGAGATAACTATGTCCAAATGATCTATCCGTTAGAGTTGACCTGACCTGACCAAAGAGATGGATAACTGATGCTTTGTTACTAGAATCTATATTTCTGTAATATTTGTATATTGATGTATAGATAAACACTATAAATTCCTAATATCATCGGCCACCTATAGTCCAAGGCGCCCTCAATTTGCAAAGAAATATAGCATCAAAATAGCCTAATAACTAAATCCATGCCAGTATCAGATAATGTCTAATTGCTATAGGCAGAGCATTCTAGGGCAACCAGTGATAGCCTGCTACATAGCATGTCCTCTGAAAATATCTTTTGACGACTGCGCTCATCATGGCATAGAGGATTCTTGGTCAGGGTAGATATTTTAATATAAACTTAATTCTCAGCAACATTGGCTTTAGAGGGTATAGAATTGCTGACAGATTAGCTGAACTTCGAGGGGAATAGCCCCTGCATGCATTGTTCATTTGTCTAAGCTGAGAATTATTAAAACGCAGAGCGGTAGCTGCAGGACAGGTCGATGTCCTACAACGCCTCAGAGAAGAAGCGAGAACCTCTCCCTTGGCCGGTTGGTACTTTGACCCCACAAACTATGAGCCACTGGCACTCTCTGCAAGCATCTCAAAAGGTGATGAAGTCATTTTATACAGACTAAGAGTAGGCTCCCCTTGTGCATGGCAGTTCATAGAAACCCTTGCTCATACTGGCCGCTGTTGTTCTCACTGGATACCACTCTATTGCACTATCTGCAGGATTACAAATAAATAATGTTGGTCAGAAAGACCCCACAATCAACAAAGACTAGGCTGGTTAGATGGCTCTTCTTCTTGCTTACTCCGTGGCAGCTAGAGCGCCTCCTTGCAATCAGGCCGCCTCGATAAGCAATCAGTTATTATGATCAGTTGAGACAGCTCTGATTGCTGAACACAGACCGTGCAATACAGCCAAAGCAAAGCACGCTTTCGCAAATCACACTGAACTGAACCCATCTCGAAGAGGAAGGACCGATTCGGACGAGCGCGACGTATTGCATGTGGTTTGTATGTCTTAAAATCTAGTAGTCTAACATAAATAAAGCCACTCATGAACGCTACATATTATTTGCTATGACCAAGAAAGTATCAAGAAAAAGCTTGCCCTCAGTAAAATATGACCCTAACACTATAAGGATAATAGACTATAGATCCCCAAGATATGAGCAGCAAATGGACAAAGAACGATATGGGTCTGGAGCACACCAGGGTCTGGCCAAAAGGTCGATAATGCCATGATTTGAGTCGATACCTATTGCTACTACTATTACTTCTCTTTAAGTCTCTTTCTCCTCTCAAGAATGG
>NW_028234412.1:28472418-28482418 GCF_977035675.1 Penaeus japonicus
ATACATTGTATATATGTATATGTATATTTATGTATATATATACATACACATAGACACACACACATATATATATATATATGCATGTATATATGTATGTGTATATGTATATATATATATATATATATATATATATATATATATATATATTATATATGTATATATATATATATATATATATATATATATATATATATATATATATACATACATATAGACACACACACACATATATATTATATATATGTATGTATATATATATATACATATATATATATATATATATATATATATATATATATATATATGTATATATATATATTATTATATTATATATATATATATATTTATATTTATACATACCGACTTATATACATATATACATGAATATATATATATATATATATATATATATATATATATATATATATATATATATATATATATATATATAAATATTATATATATATATATATATATATATATATATATATATATATATTATATAATATATAATAATATATATATATATATATACTTGAATATATATATATATATATATATATATATATATATATATATATATATATATATATACATGTCAGAGCTAAGATGGAAGTGCTCGCATGTGTGCACCTGCAATTCAAGTTTTATACAATCGCCCCATATCTCGTCGGCGACAGGATTTCTGGGGTAATGTGCTCTGGCGCTCGCACCACATCGGGGTTATCAACACTGGTCGTGACACATGTGCTGAAAACGTCGGCACAGGCACCGGGAAATTCTGGAGGGCAGATCTGATGTGGCAATAAGTCTTATTCCTTTGGCAGGTGACATAGCATCTACTCCAATCATTTACGTTTTTGTTGATGCTTGACCAGACAACTTTGCTTTTGACAAGCTGCCCGAATGCAGGATGACTAATGTCGTGGTATGTTGAGAATACTTCTCGTCTGAGGGAGGGGGAATGTATGACCTGGTTCCTGTGGAGACTTCACAAAATATGCTAGTGTTAGAGTTGGGTACCTGGATTTTCTCGAAGCTAAGATTGTCTGCTGGCTTTGTAGTCTTGGGAGGATGATACCTGTGTTCTGTTCAGTCGATGATGGGAACTATGGGTAAGAAAGTGTTGATGGTGACTCTGGAAAGAGCATCAGCAGCGAAGTTGTGGGAACCACTGATATATTTGATGTTTTATGTAAACTGAACGATGAAGTCTATGTGACGCACCTCCCTCGGGGAATTCTTGGGTAGTCCGTGGAGCGTCGACGAGATGATTTGTAGTCCGTGTACAACACAAACTTGCAGCCCTCTATGAAGCGGCGAATATGCTTGATATCGAGGTAGGCGTTGACGAGTTCTTTGCTGAAAACACTGTACTTATTTTCTGTTGGATGCAAACTATTGGAAAAAAATGCCAGGGTTTGTCAATGTCCATCCACCTGTTACTGTAAAACAGCCCTTACTGATGTTTCTAAGGCATTAGAGATGATGTTGATGAAAGCATCATAACGTGAATGAACCAGAAGGGTAGCTAGGGTATGGCCGCCTTGACTTGTCTGAGAGCAGAAATTGCAACAGTGGACCAGTCAATCGGTGTGGGATGCCCATTTCTTGTAGGTTGAAGAAGGGCATTGAGAGGGTGCGTCAGCTAGGAAGAGTTGGGGATGAACCGTCTGTAGAAGCTCACCATACCCAAGAATCCACAGAACTGCTGACGGGTGACAGGCCTGGGGAAAGCATCAATGAACCTGACCTTTTCTGCTAAAGGGGCGATGCCTGACCCAGAGATGGAGTAGCCAAGGAATGTGAGGGAGCATTTACTAAATAAACACATGTCAGATTTAATAATGAATCCGAAATCTGTATGTTACCTAATTGATGAGCATCTGCAGTAATTAGAACAGGCCAAAGGGGGCAGTATCGTCCTTTTTGTGGAGGTCCTCCTCAGCTATAGGGTTTTGGGGGCAAGCCCACACCAGATCAATCCTGGAAAATATGGTGCAGCCTGAGAGTTCCTGCAGGACCTTCTGTATATGTGGCAGAGTGTACCTTTCGGGCATAGTCGCGAGGTTGAGATGTTGGTAATCACCACAGGGGCGCCATCCCCATTGTTTCTCTGGGACAAGGTGAAGGGGCGAGGACCAATTACTGTTTGAGGGGCGTATGATACCAAGAGATAGCATTTGCTCGAATTCGGCTTTGACCGCCTGGAGCTGTTTGGTGGCAAGGCAGAGACATTTTGAATGTGAAGGAGGACCAGACGTGATGATGTGTTGTTTCAGTTGGTGCTGAGGAAAATTTCTTCCATTGAGCGGCTGTACGGGGGATGAAAACTTGCACAGAAGATTATGGTAGGGGTAGTCATCATTTTGGACCGCTTGTACTCTGGGAACAGCATTCGTGCCCGACGAACCATGCATAATGTTGCCATTGGGAACATCTGTGAGGGTTCCAGTGTGAAGGTCTACCACGAGGTGAAAATTCTTCATGAACTCTGCTACGAGAATAGGTTGGCGTACGTCCACTATGATGAAAGGCCAATGGAAACGCCGCTTGAGTCCAAAATTTAGTGTTAAAGTACGTTGGCCAAAAGTCTGTATAGGAGAAACGTTGGCTGCTTGAAGGGACAAAGCAGCAGGAGTGTGACGTTTTTTTTTTACTTTAATAGCAGGTAAAAGGCTAAGCTTAGCACGTGTGTCTATGAGGAAGAGATAACTGGAGGTAGGGTCGAAGATATGTAGGAGGTGCAGCTTGGGAGTGCAGGAGGGGGATGCCATCAGTTCCTGGACTCAGCATTAACGGGCCATGAGCAAGGAGGGGCGCAGTAATAAGCGGAGTTGCTAAAGGAGCTTTAGTAGAAGCAGAGCACCTACATAGCAGGGAAATATACCATGTGAGTTCTATTGTGATCATGTTTTCGCGAATATGAAACCCGTGGGTCCAATTTCTGGAGACTTTACTGTAGAAGGTTTGTAATGGTTGGTGTGGCAATGCTAAGCATTGAGGAGGCGGTAGCGATTATTGGAGTGGAACAAGTGGCTGCTGGTGCAATCGCTGGAGCTGGGGAACGCGTAAAGGCGGCGGACAATGTTTCCATGTGGCGATCGGCGATGGTAGCAACCTGGTAGAGGTAGAAATTTGGTAAAGAGTAAAAGTGAATGTGCCATGGGAGGAATCTTATTGATGAAAACTTGCTGAAGCTGGAATGGTGTGTGGCCTTGCAGCCCTTCCGAGAAGATAACAGACTGGATCTGCATGGTATCTTGAGTGGCCACATAGTGCATGAAGGCCTTCAGTTACTCATATGTGTTTCGTTCTGAGTTGAGGATGATGTCCTGTAGAAGCTCTGCGACTTCTGGGCGGAGGCCAGGAACAAGAACTGTATTTGACGGTGGAACTGGAGATGCAACACTCTACTTGGGCCAGCCAAATATGTGGGTTGGTGGGATTGTAGGGAGAGAGGCTAAAGCTGCAGTCCATGATTTCAAAGTTCGCCACTCGTGGGGCACCAATGTAGCTTAAATGGTTTATTTGAGTGAGAAAGGTGAATAGCAGCCAGGTGTTGTAATCCGGTCCCGCCGATGTTGCTGCTACAACTGGGAACTGGAACTTCCACCGAAGTGGAAGGGGACAGATAAGTCTGATGAAGAGTTGAGGTGAAGAAAAACAGTCAGGAAAATGAAGGAAAGTCGTAGTTATAGTAGTGGGAGGACGAAACTCCCTGTCTGACTTGAGAATTTTCTTGAGGTGTCATGTCCATTCAAAACTTCAGGGAGGCCTGCCAGGTCGGAAGGGGAAAAGTCTTTGGTTGATTGTAGTATTTTTCTTGTTATCTGGAGGGTGAGTAAGTTGAAGAGGGTTGGGAGGAAGGGGTCTGGAACTTGTGGTTGGGGTTGGGGGTAAGAACTCTTTATTTTATTTTATTCAGTCTTAACTTAGGATTTTTTTTTTTTTTTTTAAGCGTGAGAAAGCGGAAGAGGAAGTGGTGAAAGGAGCTGGAGAGATAGAGAAAAGAAACTTGGGAGGAGATAAAGTGAGAGTTAAAAAGTTAAGTACAGTGAAGAGAGTATTAGCTTTTTATTTAGGTTTGGTCTTGAGGAGAAGGAAGTTGAAGTGAATAATGGAAGTATGTAAAGTGAAGAGGATGTGATGAAGGGAGCTGGAGGGATAGTGGAAATGAAATTTGCGAGGAGATAAAGTGATAGAAGGAAAGCTGAGAAAGGTGGAGAAAGGAGAAAAGATAAGTTGTAAGACCAGGAGAAAGAAGTGAGAGAAATAGCATGCATGTGCGCCCTTAGTAGCTGAACAAAGCCCCGGGTCAACCCCTCGGGAGGCAGCCAGAAACCAGAACACCTAGCATGTTATTTTTTCAGATTTTTTTTTTTTTTTTTTTTTTTGGGGGGGGGGTTTCATTCTTAAGCTCTGCCCACGCTGCACTTCGCCGACCTCGCACGTCATCTTTCACTGCTATGCATGATGTGCCGTGCTTGACATTGAAGTGGAGCCCTGTGGGTTGGCTTGTAGTCTGGGTTAAAAAGGTGTTAAAAAATCTTAATTCTTGAACTACTTGCAGGTCCTCTTGAAGTTTACTTCTTCATTCTTGTCTTCTTGGTCTTCTTGTAGATTCTCCTCTTCATTGTTGCCTCCTTACATCATCGGTCTCCTGTACCTGATGCCGTGAATATGGCCTCAACTTCTTCAATGCCATTGATTCTGCTGAGGCTTTTGGGCCACCAGGCATGTGTGCCTTCTGGACGAACGTTGAGGCGATTGTAGAGCTCCTCATCCTCATCTTGGATTCTTGTCCATCTTCTTCTGGCTTGATGGTGGAGTCTCTTGTTGATCGCCTCGATCCTTAGTTTTTCATGGATCTCTCGTGCAGTGACTACTCCGGGAAAGCGAATATTCAGATTCCATTTGCCTGCTTGGTTCTGAATAGTCTGAAACTTCATCATCTGCCTTCTGGAAATGGTGTGGTTAGGCACTGGCGGGTATTCCATGATGGGCCACACTAGGGCTTTATAAATGTAGAGCTTAGTTTCATGACTCAGTGTCTGGAACCTTCTGATCTTGTTCAGCTGATGTTTAGCTTTCATTGCTTTTTCATTTATGTGAGGGAAAATTCCTCTTCTGCTAATTCTTAGCCCTAGTATCTTTCCTTTGCCACAGTAGTCCACTGCTTCCTCGTCCACTATCAGATCTGCAGTCTTGAACTTGGCCACAGGAATGAAGATCTTCCACTGTCTTTCGTATCGATTGATGGTCTCTATGGCTCTGGCAGTTCTGAATGCCATCATCTCGATCGATCTCCCTTCGTACATGATTATTTGTGTGATGTCGTCGGCATACATATAGTGATTGCTGCCATGTGATGGTTCAGGCAGATCTGCTGTATATATGGTGAA
This sequence comes from Penaeus japonicus, assembly GCF_977035675.1. Taxonomy (NCBI): domain Eukaryota; kingdom Metazoa; phylum Arthropoda; class Malacostraca; order Decapoda; family Penaeidae; genus Penaeus; species Penaeus japonicus. The sequence continues at coordinate 28,477,824 of NW_028234412.1, forward strand.
CAGTGTCGGTGAGAGGCAGCTTCCCTGTGGAACTCCACTCATGAGGGGAATTGCTTCGCCGACTGTATTGCCGACGACTATTCTTGCACTTCGACTTTCCAGAAAGTCACATAATAACTTAGTCAAGGGCGTCAGGAGGTTCAGCCTGATGATCTTAAGTTTCAGACCTGTGTGCCAAACTTTGTCGAAGGCTTTGGCCACATCTCTGGTGATTTCTTCATATATGATTGCAATGGCTGTTGATGTTCCTCTGCCTGGTCTGAAGCCATGTTGCCTGGGATTTTGCAGATCGTTAATCTCCAGGGTATTTCGCAATCTTATGTTCAATATCTTTTGAAAGACTTTGCCTGGGACTTCCAGTAGAGATATGGGTCTGTAATTCTCCACTTTTCTTGGATTTTTCCCGGCTTTCGGAATCATCCTGATTCTTGCTTCCTTGAAGTGGTCAGGGAAGTAACCAGCAGTGAGAGAGGAATTGTATATGTTTGCCAGTCTCAGCAACATCTTGTTTGAAAGATTTGCAGGATTGCTTTGTTGATCCTGCTTTTGCCTGGAGCAGTTCTATTCTTGAAACTCTGAATAGTTCTTTTGATATCTGTGGGGTTGATCTTGGTCATCAGTGGATCTGTGGGATCCAGTCTTGTCAAGTCAGAAGCAGCTTCTGGATATAGGAGGTGGATGTGCCTTCCTATTTCCTCAATGATGGTCTCCTCGAAATCACTGTCAAAGTTTTCTTCTTCTTCTTCGGTAATTCGGAAACAATTTCTCCAGTAATTTCTGAACAGGATTTCTTGTTCTTCTTCATGAATCTTCTGATCCTGTTTGTCGAGGAGGTAGCTGCTACTGCTTTCACTTCTTCCCATCAGTTTCTTTATTCCTGACCAGAAGGACTGTGGATCTTTTTGGTCCCATTCCACTTTTCTAACAAGTTCTTCCCACTTGTCATTTGCTGCTCTTCTCCATTGGTTAGAGAGTTCTCTTTGCAAGCTTCTGTATCTTGCTCTCAGGTCTTGTGTCTATCCATAAATTCCTGCATAGTGCTGCAGGTGATTCGACTGTATATTTAGCAGTCTTACTTCTGGTGGTAGCCTTGGATGGGGGATAGTCCTGTGGTTGCTCTTGGATACATGATGGTCAAGTGCAGCTTTAACATCGCTGTACCACTTTTGGACTTCCTCATCAATCTCTTCCAATGTTGCAGTCCTCAAGTTGGCTGCAGGCTTGGACTGGAGCTCATCCTTGAATCCTACCAAATTAGCCATTCTAAAGTTGAGTTTGCTACAGTTTAGGCTCTTCATGATTGGGTTAGATGATATCTTGAGCATGATGGGCAGGTGGTCACTGGTGCTTGCAGGGCCCGGTTCCATCGTCACATTGTGGTGGGCTTGGTTATTGCACAGTGTAATATCTGGTGTGGTTGCTGTGTTCCCTGTGATGAAAGTAGGGAAGTCTGGTCCCATGTGGATTAGATCTCCATCAGCAACCATTCTAGCAATAGCATTGCCAACCTGGTTGCCTGCTCTATTGTTTAGCATTGGATGGTTGGCATTGAAGTCTCCCACTATGTATGTGGGTAATCTTCGTCGAAGTAGACTGTACAAGTCGTGCAGTGGAACAATTGCCCTTCTTGGAGGCAGATACATTGTAGCCACTACTATTGGACCTCTGCTGGTCTCTATCTCGATTGTCAGCATTTCAACGAAGTCGTCGAGAATCTTATGTTTGATTTTTCTTCTGACTGCTATTGCTATGCCATCACTTGTTTCTCCAGTCCTGTTCCTCTGATAACATAAGTAGGGGATCAGTTTCAGCCTGTCTGTGTCCTTCAAACCATGACTGTTTATCAGGACTATATCTGCTACAGTAATGGTGTGGTTCACTTGGATTTGGCTGCAGGTCCATCTTCATGCCTCTCTTGGGACTCATCATAGCCATTCCTCCTCTTCCTGTAAGTCTCAGGGTCGAGGTAGGTAATTATCACACCACCGAGATTTAGGGCGGCTGCCCTAATTCTCTTGTCTATGATACTGGCACAATCATCAGATTTCAGCTTATGATTATTGTAGGAGTATTTCATCCTGCCATTTTTATGTATTCTGCAACATCTTCATCATCAATATTGCCGTTTGTAATGTTCTTTCCGGCAGTGTACAGGATGACTCCTACTGCCTTGCCTCTTGCCTCTCTGGCCTTCTTTATGTTTTTGCACCTTTGAGGGGATGGCACCCTCACATACTGGGTTACTGGTGCAGTGGGCTCTTCCAGTGGCGGCATTTCTTCTTCAAGAACTGGCAGTTCTGGCATTTCTTCTTCAAGAACTGGCAGTTCTGGCAGTTCTTCTTCTTCGACTTCTGTGCTTTCTTTTGGGGTGTCTGTGGGTTCTGTGAGTAACATAACCCTCAGGATGCTTGCCGAGTCAACGTCGTTAGGAAGGTCCATCTCAGGGAGGTTATTTCGCCTCAAGGCTAGCTTTGCTTGTTCTGCAAAGCAGCCTGGTTGGGCAAGGTTGGCCAGGTGAGCGTGCATCAGTGCGATCAGGATCTTGACAGCTAGGTTGTTTGGCAGCTGCACAATTGGAGGCTGTGTCTCTTTGATAGCCGTTTTTGTAATTTCGGCTGTGGCTTTCCCAATTTTTTCGATCGTTTTTTCGACCTTTGCTGTAGCTTTTGCAGTGTTTTTCACTACTTCACTGAGTAGTCTGGACTCTTTCTGTGCTTGAATTTCTTGCTTCTTTTCTACTGCCTTTGTGATCTCTTTCCTACTAATGGGGCAGCTTCCAGAGAGTGTCCTGTGTTCGCCTCCACAGTTCAGGCATTTTTTGGTGGTACTTTTACAAGCTGTGAACCGTTGTCCGGTCTGACCACATTCACTGCATTTTTCAGCATTCTTCTTTGTACATTTACCCTTAATGTGGCCATATTCGTAGCAATTCATGCACTGAATTACTCGAGTGAATCGTTCCTCTTCGATCTGGGCCGGATTTATACTGTAGTTGTATAGAATCAGTCCTTGTTCTTTAATCTTTTTTGCAGTCTGTATGTCATGGAATCGAATCTTAACAATTTCATGTTGTGGCATCTTATAGACTTCATCGATTTGCAGGCTGAGTTGTCTTACCAGTTCCTCTTTAATCTCTTCATTAGAGTGGCTTGTAATGTACGAGTCCACTTTTTTAATGACAATAGTCAGCTTTTGTCTCAAGGGGCATCTGGGGGTCAAAATCTGGGAGTCTTTGGCAAAACAATGTAGCCATTCCTTGCATCAATAATTCTCAAGAAATGGATGCCATTTCCAAACATAAGAGAGTTATATATATATATAATATATATATATATATATAATATATATATATATATATATATATATATATATATATATATATATATATATATATTATATATATATATAATATATATATATATATATATATACAAGCATATATATATATATATATATATATATATATATATATATATATATATATATATATACATACTGGGAAAATTAATAGACAATTTTTGGGACTCTTCACTTTTTTATCTTTAACACCTCTTATCTTCACAAATATATTACTTACATTGCCTATTTTTTGTAATAATGCAGAGAAATCTTTAATCTACATAAAATAATTGATTATATAAGGATTATATTATTCTTAAATGATAAGAATCATGTTTTTTGGATTGTTACTCGTCTCCACACAAAATTACCTCGTCTCTCAGCCTTGTGTTCTTAAACCATTTCCACATTTATCCACGTTCCCGGAATTCCGGTTTCCGGTCACTAATCATTGTTTATATTAACTAATGTGTGTGCCAATGTCCCAGTATCAATTGACCCATAATTAGTCGTAGAAGTCATTAAGGATAACTTGTTGAAGCATCATGGGCAGAGGAAAAGACTTGAGTCAGGCTGATTTTTCAGCAATCGAAATTTATCTACAAGAAACATCCCTCGACTGTAAAGAAATCGCTCATAAAGTTGGTGTATCATTATCTAGTGTATACAGAGTGAAAAGGAAGATTGAAAATATCGAAAATTACGAGCCAAAACGTGTTGGAAAGTGTGGAAGGAAATCCTGTACCACCCCAAGACAGGAGAGAATTCTCGTTGATATGGTAAGAAAAGACCGTTCAAAGTCGTCAAGACAACTAGCAGCTTATTTAGTGGACTATAATGTACAATGTACACCCTCAGCTGTTAGAAAAAAAGCTTATTAAGCTGGGTCACCGTGCCTGTAGGCCAACTAGAGTGCCAAGACTAACCGAGGCCATGTGGAAGAAAAGGCTGGCTTGGGCCAAGGCACACAGCCATTGGACATCTAATGACTGGGAAAAGGTGAATATGCATTAAATTTTGCTGAATTCGTTGTTTTTCTACACAAATTAATTAAAATAACCATTTCTCTTAATAAAATAGCGAATATTTCATGTCTGACTCAAGATGCTGCATCTAAATTGAAAAAAATGTCTTTGTTCCAATTTATGTTTGCTGAAACCCACTTGAAGACTGGGGTTTACAAAGCTGTAATTTAAGTTTAAGTGAAAAAAAATCAATGAATTTGTTTTGTTTGCATCCAGGTATGTTTCTCTGAT
>NW_028234412.1:28487418-28497418 GCF_977035675.1 Penaeus japonicus
CTCATACAAGTATGCCACGTTGCTACAGGGGAGCTTCCCCGGGCTCATAACACATGTTCATGTGGATATGCACATGTAACAATACACTTGCTGCTACCAATCGTGTTTCGCTCCCCCGCACTTGTGTCTCAGTACAGATGTTCACGAAAACTTGCAAAAGTCTCCTTTTTGAATATAGCTCAAGCTACTATGTACTTTTTAGCGACACGTGCATGAACTTCATGCAGTGCCCATAATTAAAAAAAAAAAAAACGCGGGGTCGTAATTCTGGCTTTATCTGATTAGGATATATAATAGTTGGGCATTAATTGCAATCGAGCGTTAGTCGGTGAGATGGTAGATAACGTATCGATCAAATTCCAGCAGCGCCTCCATCTGTAGTGTCAAACATCAGTGTTACGTGGAGCTCTGGTGAAACCAATATGAAGGTAATTCTGATAAAACCAGAACAAAAGATATTCCATTTTCCAGGATTTCTTGACCTATGTATATATATATATATATATATATATATATATATATATATATATATATATATATATATATACATATACATATACATATATGTATATACATATATATATGTACGTATGTATATATATGAACATATATGCATATATATGTATATATATATATATGTATACATATATACATATATATGTATGTTTATATATATATATATATATATATATATATATATATATATACATGTATATATATCTATCATAGACAAAAAAAAAGTTACTTTGATGCACACAATATCAAACACAATACACATTTTTCTAGCAGTACTTTGTTACATGGCTCTTGGACATGAGTTAGTACTTTATAAGTACTACGAGTTTGTTATTCTTTTCATGTATGGCAGGAGTGGCTTCCCGTGAGGAGGGACCAATTTTGGACTCACTCCAGCCACTCCACCTTGGCCGATGTTGACATGACTTCGAAAACATCATTTATCCCACCAAATGTTTCACCAAAATAGCTGCAAGCTCGCTTCTTGTGGGGATATTGGGATGGTAAGGAGAGTTCCCAATGAGTTGCTACTCCTTAGAAGGTATATTTCGCCCCTCTGCCCCTTTGACCGGTATATATTCTGGAAACAAAGGAAATAAAAAAGCTATTAATATAAGATATACGTAAACAAGTGCACATGCGGATGATGTGCACATATGTGTACATAAATGTAAAAAAAAAAATCCATATCCGTAACCACGTGTAAATATGTGTATGTTTACAATTGTAAAAGAAAAAGAAAAAAAAAACATATATCTGCACATGTACATGTCAGCGCATGCATAAGTATGCACAGGTGTATAAAAAAAAAAAAAATATATATATATATATATATATATGTATGTGTATATATAAATATGTATAGGACATGCACAGGCACAGATGTATATGCGGATATTTGCGTATGTATATATATATATATATATATATATATATATTATATATATTATATATATATATATTATATATATATATATTATATATATATATATATTATATATATATATATATATATAATATATATATATATATATATATATATATATATATATATATATATATATATATATATATATATATATATATATATATATATATATATATATATATATATATATATATATTATATATAATATATATGTAAACAGATGCATGTTTATATGTGTGCATGTGTATATGTATGAATGTGTTTATGCGTGTATATATGCATGCATGTTTATGCGTGTATGTACATGCATATATGTGCATATGTGTGTATTTACGAAAATATACAAAGGTTTGGGTGTATACTTTTATACTACTTATATACATACAAACTATGTAAGACTGCAACAGTATTTATAATAGATGGGCATCATCACACAACAAGCGTTACAAACAAAACAGAGAACAAATCTCAAAAAGGCATACGAACAATGAAGATCAAATTATGACCAGCAAGGGGTTACGCCCCCCATCTTTCTTATCTCTTACTAATATTTCACTTTAGTAGCTGGCTACTGTCTTAGTTCTTCTCTCTTCTTTCGAGAATCCGATTCTCTACTTTTCTCGTTCGTTCGTACGTTCGTTCACGATTAGTCACCTGGTCCGCTTCGGCCCGCCAAGTGGTCGTGCGATAAGGGAGAGCGAAGTATACACGGAGTGGTTTCCGGGACGGAACATCTTACAAACTTACCACGGACTTTAATTCGATTGCTCGTGGTTAGGCAACTGCATTCATGCAATTGCATAAGGCGGGCACGCGAGTTAAAAAACAGGTAAGATGGAGATGCGTCTACGGAAAAAGCGAGAAAATTTTTAAAAATAAATAAATAAAATAAGAAATAAAAAAAAAAGCCTCTGATTTATTTGATTTACTTAGCCACCTTGTTCTTTTTACTTCATTTTGTTCTGTTATGTTTTGTTCCTTTTTGTTAGTTCAATCCTCTCACAATGTAGCTTTCCCCTGCAATATCAACTTAATGCTGCATCATGTATACGCAGCACTCATCCAATCATGCAACCCCCTGCACTGTAGTTGCACACTACACCTGCAACCCAATAATAACTGCACCTTCTTGCAACCTTAATAGCTGCACCACTGCACTGCATTGTAACCGAATAATAATTGCACCCATTGCAATTATTATTCGGTCACAAAAATTCGAATTTACAAAATTTACAAACTTTACAGAATTTACAAAACCTCACCTCGGTAGGTTCGTTGGAGGGCTGCTGCCGACAGGATAAACCTACGAGCCTTTTGGTAGGTGGAGAACTCCGCCGACTAATCTCACCAAGGGTGGGGGGCAGGATGTGAGAATTATATATTATGCTTATATATAATTATATATTATGCTATATTAAATATTAATTACAGCAATAGATCCATATACATATATATGTATTTTCGCACCTTTAACCAGCGAGGCAATCGCCGGGTCAGGTCAGGTCAACTTTGAGTGATGGGTGGCTCACACATTGTTACCATTCCAATGACCTACACCCTCAAAAAGCTTATTGCCACGCCCTGTACATTCCAGACTGCCTTCCTGAGTGCCTGCCGTGGGGACAAGATTCGGGGACGGCGGATGCAAACCCCTTCCATATAAGCAGGATGTTTGGAACATACAGACAGACCGGGATCGACTCCGCTACCGCTGACGCCTGATTTCAGTGTTGTGATATTGTTTATTGCTGTGACCCTTGTGCTGTAGTGAATATATCTTTCGTGCACCATGACGTCAGACTATCTGCGTTATGGACTAAGACAACACTCACACAGGATCTAGGGAAACACTGGCACTCTCAACCACTTTAAGAAAGAATTAGGGATAGGCTTGTGTCACCCTCGAGAAGTCTTAGTGACCCACCATACATCCTCCCAGACACACATCAAGAGTGTAGACACTCACCAAGAGGCCTAGGTAGGATTGACATTTTTATTTGTATAACCACCTGGCCAACATGTAACATGCCGAAGGTACGGATCAAAGACGAGGGAGGTCCGTTCCCTGAAAAGAGGATGGAACTACTCAAGATACTTTGTATGAAGGACATCAAGATCGTCAAGCTCCTTCCTACATATGATGGCTACATGGCAATCACTGACATGGATCTCTGTACAAACAATGTATATAAAGACGACACTCGTAACGCCCTTACCACTGCTGGGTTCTGTCACCAGAGAAGAGAGCCAAAATGACAGTCGTCCTGAAGGGAATAGACACAGAAGTTCTCAGAGAAACACCAAAATCCATCGAAGCAGAAATCCTCAAATCTGCCCCATACGCAAAGATAGACGAGATGTTTTTGTTATGGAAAAGCCATATATCATCAATGGCCATGGCAGACAGGGTCAAAGAAACAGGAGTGTGCCTTTTCTGGTTCTCTATTCCACCAAGAAACATAGAGAACGAGTGAGCTCATATACAGCAAGGTAGCTATAAAAAGCTGCAGACGCAGCATTAGAAAGAGCAACCTCTAAACAAATATTAGCACTCCCAAAAGACCTCTCAGTCAAAGTTCTGGTAGTGTTAATAAATGCGCCTTTACCCAACCTGGCCAAACCAGGAACTTATGCAGATGAGGTCAAGAAAGGGCTCAGGACTGCCAACTTACCTGAGGTTGACCTACCTAACGATATCGATCCTGGGGCGATCATCCAGATCATCCCACCCCTTACTCCACAACTTACAACCGAACCACCTACCGAGCTGTAAACATCAAAACCAAACACAACAGAAACCACTGAAGACGAACTCTTTGTCCATCCAAAAATACGGCACTCATCAATCTCCACAGCAAGCACAACAAGTGTACAGTTGCATGTCCAAGCCCTAGAAGCTGCCATATCTACAATGGACACCAACAAAGCCAACCTTGAACTGAAAGAATAAGAAATAAACACAGCAGACCCTGCAGACATCAGCAAGGAGCAGAGGAAGCAGAAATCAGTCACAAAACTAATGGATGGGGGAATCCCTGCTGACCCGAAAGATTTAGGACTCCAAATTCACATGCACGACCCTAAGAAATATATCAACTCTGATAAAATAATGATAGGGAAGGATATTAAAAATGGCAACCTCAAATTCACCTCCACTAACCGCAATTATATAGATAAAGAAGAGAAAATCAAATGGCATCTCGAAGCATTGAGGTAAATGGGAGCATGATCCAAGCCAGGCACAAACTAAAAGTATTCCGAGACACAAAAACCATCAGCCAAAACCGCCAAATGATGAATTTAAGAATAGTTCAACATAACGTCCTACACTGGGAAACAAGGAAAAATGAACTATGCAATACATACACCTCCCATGACCCAGACATTATCCTCTTAAATAGCCATGGTCTCACAGACAATGAAAATCTAAAAATCTTTCCATTCAATACCTAGCAATGAAATGAGTCAGGAGAAAGAGCCGACGGTGTAGCCATCGCAATCAAACACGGGATACGCCACCGTATCCTAGACGACTTCGACCAGGAGTTCCTGGCAGTTGAAGCAAAAACATCCGGGAGACCTATAGTCATGGCGACATGCTATTTACCACCTCATGGACCTTTCCTACTATACCCTCACATACTCCAATTAATAAGACTACAAATGCCAGTATACTTACTAGGGGACTTGAATGCGAGACATATGACACTGGGACATGCTGACAACAACAACATTGGCACTAGCGTATCCAGGTTAACGGCAGACGGCCGACTACATCATCTAGGTCAAACTTTCCAACTTTAATACGCCGTAAATCGGCAACAAGTCCGGTCTTGGTGTTCTGTAACAGACACGGACATCTCAATTTCCGCACTACACCGGGTAATATCACCACCAGTGACCACCTGCCAATCATTCTCACATTATCAACCAACCCAATCCTCATTCCGACAATTCCTAGACCAAACTAGAACAGGTTCAAACAGCTTCTAGAGGACAAACCCGCTTATGAGCTAGATGGGAGACCTGTTCTGGAGAATTACCAGAAAACAGACAGATGATTCAAGGACATCCTTGAAGCTAAGGAAGCCTGCATCCCTTTTACAGCCCACTGAACCATACACCATCCTATCAATACCTCAGAATCACAACTTCTCCAAGCTCTTTATTGGGATATAAAAGAACTTGCTGACCTAAGAGGGTGGAGTCAAGAACTAAGACGCCAATATGTCACTATAAGCAACCGACTAATGGAAGCCTGCAGAACCCTATATAACACCTAATCGGATAGTCTCACCACCAATCTTTCCAACACAAGTTACCCAAAAGAGTTTTGGCAACAGCTTAAAACACTAATGGGAAACGAAGTCAGATACAGCCCGTATCTCTTTGACCACCAAAGAGGCCATCCATCGCACATATGGCGAAACGTCTTCCACATCTCCGATAATGAGAACCTTCTCTTTGACGAAGAAACAGAAGAAAGATTAACAGAGGAAATAGCCTGGCAAGCAGATCAACTAACCCCAAATCCATCTGTAAACCTGGGAAATCTCTAAGCAGGAGACCCTCTAACTGCCCCAAGCACTATCATGAGCTGAACCATGTGAACCGTCTCATGAAAAACAAGGCAATTGGAATTAGCCAAATTAGAAAAACAGACATCATAAACCTACCACTAATTATGATCCAAAGGCTACTAACCATTTATAATGCAGCCCTAGTGTCCAGGTACTTCCCAAGTCAATTCAAAACAGCTCAGGTAACCCTCATACCCAAGGCAGGAAAACCGCCTAACAGACCTGAAAACTTTAGAGTTATCTCTCTCCTAGAGAGTCCAAGAAAGATCCTAGAGAGATTAATCAACAACCGACTACAAAGCCATCTGGAGAGTAACAACCTTCTTAATGAAAGGCAATATGGTTTCCGGCAGTCACGAGGAACAACCACTGCAATAGCTATAGCATACGAGGAAACAGCCCTTGCCTTGGCAAACAAAAAGAAAGTAAATATTGTCCTTCGTGACGTCGCCAAGGCCTTCGACAAGGTATGACATCCTGGCTTAAAACACAGCCTTCTCCAATTAGACCTTCCCAAAAGTACTCTCAAGTTTTCTCCTGGACAGAAAGACTGAACTGAGAATCGGGCAGCATATAGGCCAGGAATTCAGGCTCGAAAGTGGAGTCCCACAGGGGAGCGTCCTCTCATCCACGCTACATACTATATACACATCCCCAATTCCACCACCGGCAAGGGATAGCAATTATATCATGTAAGCCGACGATATAACTCAAATTATTTCACATCCTTCCCCACGGAACCAATTTATCAAAATTGCAACAGATAGAGCCATTGAAACAGTTAATAAGTTGAAGAAGCCTGAAAGATCAAAATTAACAAAAACAAATTCCTAATAATACCGATAGCAAGGATAAAGCCAGGAAACCTCGACCTGCAAAGCATAGACGTATGCTATGTAAAGGCAAGGAAACTACTTGGGGTAACGATAACAAATAGGGGAATTGCAACACATGTCAAAGAGCGAATCAACATTGCTAACAGCATGCTGACAAAACTAAAACGATTCTCAGATTGCCTGGATGAAATCAAACTACAACTGTACAAAACACTGGTGAGATCATTACTGGAATATCCGCCCGTCCCCCTAAACACAATTGCCCAAACATCGTGGCAAAGGTTACAAGCCATACTAAATAAATCCATCCTATGGATCAAAGGAACTAGATGACCAGACCCACGACCTTCCATTAGAGAATTACATACACTTTATAAACTGGAACCCATCAACATCCGTATCCACAAACTGACAGAGAAGATCTGGGACAAGTTGGAGTATCATGAAGATACTAATTATGAAACACTAAAAGCAGTAAATGAAAACACAGAAGGAGAACACCAATGGTGGCCTAGAAACCTACTTAGGGCAAGGCAGAACCCGCCTGAACCAATATACTCGCAGACAAACAATTAGCAAACACAGACTTAAAAAAAAAAAAAAAAAAAAAAAAAAAAAAATCCTTAAAAAATAGCCTGCTAGGTGTTCTGGTTTCTGGCTGCCTCCCGAGGGGTTGTTGACCCGGGGCTTTGTTCAGCTACTAAGGGCGTACATGCAAGCTATTCTCTGACTTCTTTCTCCTGGTCTTTTCTCCTTTCTCCACCTTTCTCAGCTTTCCTTCTATCACTTTATTTCCTCGCAAATTTCATTTCCACTATCCGTCCAGCTCCCTTCATCACTTCCTCTTCACTTTACACACTTCCATTATTCACTTCAACTTCCTTCTCCTCAAGACCAATCCTAAATAAAAAGCTAATACTCTCTTCACTATACTTAACTCTTTAACTCTCACTTTATCTCTTCCCAAGTTTCTTTTCACTATCTCTCCAGCTCCTTTCACCACTTCCTCTTCCGCTTTCTCACGCTTAAAAAGAAAAAAGAAATAATAATTATAATAATAATAATAATATATATATATATATATTTTTTTTTTTTTTTTTTTGTTTTTTACTAAATTAATTTACTCAATAAATAATAAAGAATCCTTAACCCCAACCCAATGTTCCAGACCCCTTTCTCCCAACCCTCTTCAACTTAATCACCCTCAGGACAACAAGCAGAAGAAGAACCACAACCAACAAGACTTTTCCCTTCCGACCTGGTAGGCCTCCCTGAAGGTTTTGAGTGGACATGGCACCTCAGGATTGATTTATAAAGTCAGACAGGGAGTTTCGTCCTCCCATTACTATATCTACGACTTTCCTTCGTTTTCCAGACTTTTTCTTCATCTCAACTCTTCGTCTAACTTATCTGTCCCCTTCCACTTCGGTGGGAGTTCCAGTTTGTTTGCCAACTATCCTGACCTTTCCTTCTCTCCTAAGGGAGTTCAAGAGAGAAAGGAGGGCTACTCTGCTGAGTTGCAGACCCATCATTGTTAACTGCCAGTAGCAGTGATTGGTCTGCAACAGGGCAGAAGGAACGAATGGAAATTGAATGGACGAATGACCGAATGAACTCGTATATAAAAATGAAACATAAAAAAAAGACATATAAATAAACTACGCTGAACGGTCGGATACCAGAGCAGCGATCTACCGATCAAAGGTAAACAAACAGAAAGGGCAACTACGCCGAATCATGCAGCAGCATAGCAGTTTGTCTGCCAAACACCACGGCAATTTAGAACTATCGAAATCATATAAACAACCCTGATACTAATACACCAGACTTATTTCCTATATCTTTTTTTTTTTTTTTTTTCTAATAGTGGAAAAAGGTGAAGGATCAATATGACAAATAGAGGTGATGGAATACACAGATTTTATTAATATTTATGTACGTAACTACTATGTAAACCAAATATTTAAACAAGCAGCGGGCACCCTACCTTCCTGCTCCTGCAGCAAAAAAGCTAACTATATATCTACCCCCAGACCACCAGTCTTGCCGAATGACACGTGATCAAGCTTGTAACTGTACTGACTGTACATATTTTAGGACAAGTATGGAGTTACACCCCCCACCTTTTATCTTCCACTTATACTTTATTTTAGATAGCTAGTTACCATCTTATATCTTCCTTCTCCTTCTCTTTCGAGAATCGCGATTCTCCACTTACATTTTGTATTGTGTATTGCATGGACACATGATAATTCACGTGCGTGAGTATGCACACGTAGACATGCATATTTGTATATTCATATAAGTCTATGCTGTGCATGCATGGGCACAATCTATATATAGAAACGTACATAAGTGCGGGCACGGGAGCGCTCATAAACATGCAAGCATGCATTTTTGTGTGGGCCCAGCATGTGTATATAAACAAATGCCCATTCTCACTAGAGTAGGCTGAGTGGTAGTGAGCTAGATCGGGGGGATACTAAGATCTAATAACATGTGAGACTAGCTCAAATGTGTTACTGGAGATTAATGGTGTCTCCTGACTAAAATTGCTCCCCCCACCATGAACAATTAAGGCTGGTAGGTGGGTGAATCTGGCCCCACTCCTTTTAAATATGATTTTCCTGCCAAGACAATGGCCCTCATTAGGAGTATATTTCTTAGTTCACAAGCGCCTCGAAAAGAATATTAGGGAATTCTACAGAGTAGCTTTTGTAATGCTGAAACTAAACAGAAATAACCTAAAAATTATCTAAGTATACGCTCCTACCGGCAGTCATAGTGATGAGGAGATAGAGAGCTTCTTTGAAGATGTGCAAGTAGCTACCGATAGAGCAAAAACCCATTTTACCGTGATTATAGGAGATTTTAATGCCAAGATAAGAATAAGAGAAGATGGGGAAACCTCGGTTAGGAAACATGAAATAGGCACCAGAAATGAAAGAGGGTAAAGGTTAATAGAATTCGCTGAAGCTTGATCCCTTAAAATTATGTATACATTCTTCGAAAAGAGACCCGGGAGGAAATGGACCCGGAAATCACTATCCGGCATTAAAAACGAAATTGACTTCATAATCACCAATAGGTGCGACATTGTACAAGACATAACTGTTATCAATAAAGTAAATGTCGGTAGC
>NW_028234412.1:28532418-28534918 GCF_977035675.1 Penaeus japonicus
ACACATCAAATACATGAAGTTGTGAGTGAGTACACAAGGTACATACATACAGTACATACCTTGAGTGAAAATACTTATTTAGTACATAATCAAATTAAAAAACACACGCATAGGGTACATCAAACAAGTAAATGAGCACAGCGAATACATGAAGTAGGTGAGTGAATACATCCAATGAGTACATAAAGTAAGTTAATACACTTAGATGCCATACAAGATTAGTTCTTGAGTACATAAAGTGAATAAATTATTCAATGAGTGCATGAAGTGAGTGAATGGTAAGTAAATGAAGTGGGTACTCACAATGAGTAAATAAAGTGGACAAGTACACAGAGCGAGAACATACAGTAAGCACTAAAGATGAGTGAGTGAGGACAAAGTGTGGGGACATTAAGTACATCGACTGAATACTAACGTGAGTAAATCCACAGAGTCTGTACCTAAAGGCAGTGAGTGCATAAAGTGCGTATGCTATATGAGCACAAGTAAGAACACCCAGTGAATACATAATGAGTAGTGAGTCCATAAAGTAAGGCTTAGAAGAAATAGGTGCAGCATTCAATCAAGTACATACAGTACGAAAGGTAGTCACAATGCACTTAAATGAAGCAAGCGAGTAATTACAAAAGTACGGAACATGTGTAAATTCACAAATTAGGCTTGTAAAAAAAATATATATTAAGTAAACAACTAAAAGTAACTAGAAAGCGAGCAAAGAAGTTACGCACATACGCACACACACACACGCACACTCGTGCGCACATATGTGTATATGAATATATATATGTGTGTGTGTGCGAGAGAGAGATAGAGAAAAAAAAATTATCCCAATATTTTTTTCCAGATTTTTACCGCTGTCCAAACTTACGGGAGACAAAGCAAAGTCAGGTAAGAACAATTATCTCTACATCTACATCAATTTATCAATCTCATGTGTATATACTTTTGTTTTTATACCTTATTATCACTCATTATTGGCCATCATCAGTTTAATTCCTATTAGTCGCTTTTAGTCCTAAAGCTATTAGTCATGACATGGATGTGACTAGCCAGACTACCCGTCTCTATGGCTGATGGTAACTAGGAACAACAACTATAAAATGTATTGATCGGTGTTGCTAAATGTCACCAGTGAAAATCAGCTAACAGAGGCCTTAGATTCCGATATTTTTCTTAAAATTCCGCTAGATTTTGGAAACGGAACTTTCTATGATGTGTGTGTATGTGCATATATATTATATATAATATATATATATATATATATATATATATAATATATATATTATATATATATATATATATATATATATATATATATATATATGTATATATACATATATATATATATATATATATATATATATATATATAATATATATATATATTATATATATATATATATATATATATATATATATTTATGTAATATATATATATATATATATATTATATATAATATATATATATAATATATATATATATATATGTATGTATGTATATATATATATGCATATACATATAAATATAAATAATTATCTATGAATATATATATATATATGTGTATATATATATATATATATATGTGTGTGTGTGTGTGTGTGTGTGTGTGTGTGTGTGTGTGTGTGTGTGAGGGTAGCGTTTCCTATATTTGAAAGGTATACGTACTAGACAAATAACTACTCTACACAAGGATTAAGGTCGGCGGTCATGAACACCTATATAAATATAAAACACTATATACAACAATGATAAGGAACGAAATATACACAATAGATAAATGCTACGACCTAGGAGAAAAGCTAAAGAGATATGAAATATATACATATATCAAAATCCTACATACCAAAACTACCTGTCTGTCAAAGGATAGAGAGTCACGGAGACCCTCCGTCTTCGAGGGAGGAGTTGTAGGGAGTCCAAATGTCTGAGAGTGAAGTGAATGAATAACCCATCTATCAGAATATATTCAGTACAATTCATAACATGTTGCCAAAAGGATATAGCAAGGTCATTTCGAGAGGCTTAGGTTGACCTAAGGCTGGTTGGTCGAGGGCGTGGCTTGGGCGAGGGGTAGTGATCAGAGCCCAAGTCCCGCCTCCCAGCGATCGACTGGGCACTCAAAATCCGTTAAGGTCCAAATTGGCACAGCGCAACTAGGGAGCTGATCATGTCTGATTTCGTTCCATGAAGGAGAAATTCGAGATCGGTTAGTTCCTCGGGTCACGTCCCGCGGGGGCGGACAGATCGTATGTAGTCAGGCCATATGAGGTATCTGCATCTGGACAAGTGTAGCCAATTGGATATTCTGATTATGAAATTCTGATTTTGAACAACCTTGGAATGCTTAGATGGGGAGCTATCATGTTAGTCTGAAATGGTTACCTCGGTGTCCCCCTCAAAAGCATGGGCATCCAAATCAAATGTTCACGTGATGGTTTCGCCAGATACCTCAGAGTCTGACGCCTCCATGGAATATGGCTTTCTCTTGTCCTTATTTGTC
>NW_028234412.1:28547418-28559918 GCF_977035675.1 Penaeus japonicus
TACATTTATTTACATGTTGCATTTTTATATTCGGCTGTTATATAATTTGAAATGCATATCAGATGTTATGTGTGTGTTTTTGTGTATTGAATAAAACCAGTAAATCTGTAGAGTGGCATGACTTTCTACTACAATCGGTTAGCTAACATACAATCGTCATTATCGTCATGTTTTGACAGGATTGGAATTTCCCACTGAAAGAAATGAAAGAAAATGCTCCGTGTATGCCTTACGCTGCACGAGGTAATTGACAAACAATAAAATAAAGCGTATCCATTACATTCCATATGGTGTTTAGGCGTCTTTTCCGCCGGTGCGATTCCTTTTTCATGACGGGACAGGGATTAAATATTTAGATAGAGTCATATATAAATCTCTACACAAGGAAATGTACTGCAATCACATGCAATCACAATAATTTGGTAGTATAAGCAATGGTATTTAACCACTTAGCTTTTTGCCTTCGAATAGCAAGGCTTTTCAATCTGTTCCAAGGCTGTATTGGGTCCAGTAATGATGAATGGGTAGCAGAGTTTTGCTTATTTTGGAAGTATTGCCGCTAATGAATGAATTTATTGGAAATATCATATGATGTTCATGTTTAAAATTTATAAAGAGTATGCAATTTCAATCGCATTAAAAAATTACACTTAATTTGTACAGACAATTTGTACAAGCCCTTGCCACAATTAGAATGTACGACATTGCTCGCCTTACTTTGTGGATGACCTGTTTTGATTATTCCCTTATATATTCGTTATTATACTGCTATTCGAAATATATAAAAATCCTCTATGTTTAATGTATTAAGTTCTTCTCATGCTCAATTGCTAATACGCTGATTCTCGGGAACAGCGGAGCAACCAAGTTCTTGGTAATCCTACATGTAGTAGAATGTCTCAAGTGAAAACCAAAGACCCCTTTAACTTGTTTATAGACAATTTGGAACCAATGGAAAAGACAGCTTCAGTGACCCCAAAAGGTTAGAAACCCCTAAGAAAAAATGCCAAAATTTTGAACTGCTCTAATTTATTCTGTTAATTCGCATTTTCACCTTTGTTAGGGGCATGAAGGAAGTTCCGAGCACGTGTAAAGGATTTCAAGTAAGATTATCCTTATAAAATATCGATATCTTATAAGCAAGATCGTAAAAAAACGATAAACTTATCAAGTTCATATAGACAACTGACCTTGTTAAATATTACTATAAGACAAAAACATTCATATTCACAAGGTGATTTGTTGAAAGGGCAGGAACTTTTAAAAGTTTACTTTGCAAGATTAGATTTACAATTGACACAAAGATATTCCTCACGCATACGGAATTACCGGGAAACCCCTTCATGAGTTATAAAAGATAATTTAATAAAAATGAGAGCACCAATTCAAATGCTCAATCAAACTCGATGATAAACTCATCTTGAGTAATATATTGCCACTTATAGTTACCTTCTCACGACCTTTAGGCTACAACTCTCAGTAGATCCAAAATGAAAACCACAAAATCACGAAAAAAACAAAAGAGAGGAGAGGGAACAACCCAATCCGGAGTGTCGTCTTCTGGGGTGAATCTTGTGTATCTAAAATTACTTTGTACGTATTTCTTGGCGAAAATACTGTGTGGCAATGGAAAGAAAAATAAATATAAAAATTTAAGAGTAAAACTTTATATAGAAGTTAACCATAAAAAGAATTAGACTTAAATTATCAAAATCATCATATCAAAGTAATTCCTTTAACCGATGCTCCATTAGTAGACTTGAGATTAGTGGAAGGTTCTTGGTAAAATAGATGTTCATGGTTAAGAGAATGAGCATGTAAAAGTGTAAATATAAAAACAGAAAAAGTCCAGGTATTTTCAACATACATCCCCATCTCCCGGTGTATCTGGGGCTCTAGGGCATAAAACAATGGCAGCTTCTTTTCGTAACAGCTGGCGGACTGGAAGCAAATATTCTCACACATGGATGACGTTAGTTTAATTCTTTATTACCTAGCTAACTATACAGGTGTCGGCAAGCTCTCATACATTGAGGTCATGACATTGTTGATAACATTGTATTACAAATTAAGGTAATAACATTATTATATCCTTTGAGATATCAATTGTAAAAATATATTTGATAAATGGTTATAATAGGATATCACATACCGAATTTTGGCTATAGCATAAGTAGATATAGTAGGGTTGATGATATTGAAATGATTTCATAACTCTGCATACCTCATGCTATGTAGCCTGATAGGTTGGATCATATAGCACTCTGAGATATAATGTTCAAGTGTTCGTTTATATTCTTCGTTGAAAAGTCTGCATTTAGTTTCTTCTATATTGCATTCTAAACTGACTTGACCAATGCATTTTGTATCCAAGTCTGATTCTTGCAAGTCACAATATCACATTGTCTTGTTCTTGCCTAAATTTATCTCTCCTGCGAAAACTGATCAAAATGTTATATGCTACAGCTTTCAGGTGTTTGAGAGTTGATCAGCTCTATCAAGTCCTCCCTATTGGAGGTTCTTATTATGTGTGAGATCTTAGCAAGAGGTATTCCAAAGTCTATATCCATACTTTGTTTATCACATGCTGTCCTCACTAGGCAATCAGCATTAACATGTTTAGCGATTCCGACAACGATGGTGTCCACATAATATGTTTAACATGGCCATGCTCAATGGTGCGATGTACATTTATTCTTATATCATTTACGATTTTTCAGCACCTTTATCAAGAATGTTCAGAGCTTGGAGAGCACTCTGCCAGTCGCAGAAAATTACTCCTGAGCCTTGAGTTCACAGAAATTCTGTGGCTATGAGTATTGCTGCCAACTCAGTTTGCGTAATGCTCGTCCAGTCGTGAACACTTCTACAACCTTTGTGCTGCAAAATTTTGTTTTTATATACAATATAAGCTCATCCTGCTCTGCTTCCAGAGTGTAAGAATCCATCAGTGTAGCACTCATAGTCATTATTCAAAGTTTCAAGTTACTCAGTAATAGTTGTAAGGGCGTACTGCTTAAGTATAGCTGGTGAATCTGTGTCTTTTTTAGGGACATTAACATAAAATTCGTTCAGTGTCGACATTTTCCATGGTGGAATAGAACGTCTATATGGGGTCCCACCTAAGGACATATTTAATTGGTGTATGAATTTATGTCACTTGCCTTTGGATCTCTGTGATATAGAAGACTTCTTTAATTGTTTTAACACCAAATATAGTATTAATGTATGATATTCTTTCGTAAATAGATGGCAAGTTGAGTTCCGTTCTCATACTCACAATCCTCGTTGTGTTAGGGGCACCAAGAATGATCCTCATGGTTGCATTTTGTACAATTTCTAGACAGGTTAACTTTGATTCCCTGAATAATATAAGGTATAAGGCATGGTAATCTACAACTAGGCGTGGGCATGTCGGGCAGGTAAAGAGTCTAGCAATGTTAACATTGACATCATGTTCTCTGTCAATAGAGTCTTGAGTGGCTTCAGCAGCTCCCAGTCTTTTCTTTAGATTCATAATTCTGAGTCGTTAACAGTCACCTCGAGGTACTTGCAATTGTGGCAGAGATCTAGCTCAGTGACATTCATATGGAAGTTTGGCAATGGGATTATGAGAGGAGTGAGTGCCTTGGTGTTTTCAACAGAGATTATCAAACCACTCTTCGTAGCTTTTGCTGACAGTGCATTAAGAATCTGTTGCATTCTATCCACGAATGAAGATTTAACGAAGATGTCATCCACATAACAAATAATGGAATCACTGCCCTCAACCGGCATATTGCTTAATAGTCTGTGCATTAGAATGTTAAATAGCATATGGCCATGTACACCCCCTGTGGTGTTCCAAGCTCAAACATTTTAGAGTATGAACTTTTGATTCCCCTGAAGAGAACATGAGCTGATCGGTTTGATAAATACATTTGAAACCACGTTAAAAGTTTATTTTGAATGCCAAAGCTAGCCAGGTGCTCAAGGATTAGGTCTGTGTTTGCAATATCGAAAGCATATTTGAGATCGAGAAATATAATTTGCATGCCTTGCTGAGAATTTGTCAAGTACCCTGCAAAGCAGTGCTGAGTGCTGCGTCCTGGGAGGAAACCATACAGTCTGGGAGATAACTTGGATGCAATACTTGAGTTTATTCAAAATAATTATCTCAAATCCCTTGCGCAAACATGAGGTCAATGAGATGAGTCGGTAATTATCAGTATTCGGTTTGGGATAGGTTTAAGGGCGATTATGCTCTGTACTAGGCATATTATGATGTGCCCTTTTAAAATTAGATGGGTTGGTAGCGTGGGAAGACTTTTAAAGAAACAGACAAGTCGAATTTATACGTAGAAACAAAGATTTTATGTTGAAATATACGTTAGAATTTATAAGGATCGTATAATCCACACAGGATAATTTAATTTAAAACACTTAATTGAAAAAAGTACCACACAGGTTTATAAATAACATATCTTGTAAAAGAAATGTCGGTGGAAGAAAATACTGATAAAAAAGGTTCCCGATCCGTCTGCTGCTCTACCGCTTGACTCCGTCTCCCCGTCCGGTGTTGTGTCCGTCTTGCCGCCAATCCTCTACTGGCCGGAGCCCGAGGTTATCCAAACAATCCAGGTAAACAATCTCGGATGGTAGTTCGGAGTGACCGAATGGATGGGATGATGATCGACAGGTCGTTCGGTAACATTTAAAATGTCAAATCTATTAACCTCGTTGTTTTCGTATCACTACATAGGAATGATTAAGCTTTTAATCCAGAGCTTGGGAGTATTCCTTGAAATAAGCCCTTCTCGCCTGGAGTGGCTACCTTACCATTGTGAAATGCACTATTTAATTCCTACTCAGTTTTTTTTTTTTTTTTTTTTTTGCAAAGTTGGAGGGATAGGTGGGAGAACAGGCTATGGCAATATTAAATTTCCGATTTTATTTTCAAGATGTTCAGTTTATATTTTAGCCTCTGTGGAAGTGAATTAAGCTGGGAGGTTCTTGGCCCACTGATTTATTATCATGGCCCGTTCCAAAGGGCTGTGGAACTGCGGAGTGGCGAGAGCTTTACCTGATAACCTGTTGATTTTTCTCCATACCTCAGCTACAGAAGTTTGGTGATAAAGGAATTGTTCCCAGTGTTTACTGCGAATTTGAGCCTTTAATTCTTTATTTTTTTTATGTCATGTCATTCTTACAGCAACTAGCAAGCTCCTAAACTCGTTTATGCTCCCTACTTAGGATGGGGTCATTTAGCCACTTTGGTACATGGCTGACTTGGGGACCCTTTTTCTTTAAAAGTTTTCTTGAGCAGTGTTGTAGTAGTCAGTGACAACTTTTATCAGGTCCTGAGGAAATTTTCGACTGTTATTACCGAAGACTATTTAAGTCATGAACGAGACAAAATTACCCGGTGATATACTAACTGGCTACTCGAGTTTAGAGATGGCGCTGCATACGTCTGGAATATCGTCTGTTTGTTTACAAAACATGGTAGTGAAAAAAAAAGCGAAACGGTGGTGGTCATTTCAAGCTGAGCATGATGACTGGCAGGTTGCACTATGCAAAAATTGCAAAGCTACGTCATCCAAATGGTATATTCCATCGTTTTCCAAAGGAGAAGGAGAGATTAGTGAAATACTCGTTACAATATGTTTATATAGTGAATAGTGGTAGTAATGATCTTTACTACAAGATTGAAAATATAATACCAAATCTCCGCTGCTGTGATGCAGACGGACAAGATTAAGAATTCTCAGTTTGTCAATATATGTAGTATGACATGTATATGTATTCTGCATGACACTATTTGTTTCCTATACTACCTTGCCACGGACCTAGTATAAAGATCTACCATGAATACACACTCAAGTACATGTTTTTGTTTTGTGTATGTTTTGATATTTTGTTCTCTTTTATTTTATTGCTGCAATTTTGTTTTGTGCATGTTTTGATCTTTTCTTCTCTTTTATTCTATTGTTGCATATGTCAACAATTTTGTTTTGTGCACGATCTTGTGAAATATATTCATACTTTTTGCATGTTTATTTTCAATTATTGGCATATGTTTTGGTTTTTCTTTATTGGCATGTGTCAGTGATTATGATTTGTGCATGAAGTTGCATTATTAGCAGCATGTGCAGTTTGTTCATATTATTATTATCATCATTATTAAACATGGACTTATATCCATAAACAAAAATGAAATAAAGGTACAATAAAGAAATACTTAGTTTATTTTCATGTCACCCACATTGAAAGAATAAGGTAATTGGCAAAAATTATTGTCATAACTTATGTTTAAAAAGACATTTATTAAATTATTGCATTTAAGCATTAATATATATAGATACAATAGAATATCAAGAAAAATATACGAAATAAATTTGATTAAATAGATTTTACTGACAATCACAATATGTTCAAGATATGTGACATATATCAACCTTCCATTCTTTATTTTGATATATTATCTAATAACTTGGAAGACAAAATCTCTCCCTCACCTGTATACACACGCACACATACACACATGTGTGTGTGTGTGTGTATATATATATATATATATATATATATATATATATATATATATATATATATATATATTAAAATCAAAATTAAAAATTAATTGTATTAAGAACACTACAAAAATACACCATGATATTTCCTGTTAGAGCTTGGAAAGATTCAGAATGACGTCATAATATGCTCATGACGTCACAATTAAAATTGAAGTGACCTATAGATGACGTTGATATGGCGGTACCTGGGGACTTTTCTGGCCACACTAAATTCAGTTCAAATACCAAAAGCTTACCTGTCTTAGATAGTCTTTGGTTCTTACGACAGGTGGAATTGTAATTTTAGGTCTGGGTGCTTTATGAGCTATGCTGCTGTCTACGGTATACTCTGTTAGGATTGCAGAGTGGTCACTGACTAACTAACAAACATTTCCATGTACAAGACCTTTGTCAGTTACATAATCTAACCTGCTACCTCCCAAATGACTCGGTTTGTGTCATATAGTCATTGATCTTCAATTGACGAAATGTTTTAATTCTTCCCCATTACTGTTGCTCTGGTAAAAGTATGTGTGTGTCTAGCATTAAAATCCATCATGCATAATGTTCCTTGATTATAAAAATTGGGTAGAGAACTAGTCAGAAATGTTGAGCTCCTAGCATATACATTATATAATGAGAACCCAGACGCAGTCTGAACTCTCAAATGATCTGAGTTTTTCATTAGATCATGTGGCAGTGTTAGGTTTACATAAGTCAACAAACCCTTCATGGCTGCATTTACATATAATCAATACCCTTAACTGCATATGGTTCTTGTACGCAAATTGCATCAACATTATTTTTACAAATATAAAACTCTTGTTCATTAAGCCTAGACTTGATACTATGCATATTCCATATGAATTTGAGTGTGCATTTATCCATATGTGAAAAGTTTTTTATTTGGCAGTCCAAACTTCATACCGTTATATCCTCTAATGGTAATGATTTTTCCTTCACAGAAAATACACATATACATAGCTGTAGGAGGCAGACTTAAAGGTTAAAGGTCACTTAACCATCTAAACTATTATTCCGCTTCGGAGCACATTCTCTCCATGTGGTATGTTGAAGCCACATCAGGTTCTCGGCTTCAGTCCGTGTCACATAGTTCCTGACATTGATCTTCCCCATTATCAGCACGGGCTCCCTTATACTGGTCATTATTAATGGAAGAAGTGATATCGTGACACCGTGTGCCATCGCGGGTCTCTCTATCATTAATGGCAATCTTGGCCTCTCGACACTGACAGTCCTTTAATAAAAAAAAATCAATGTCTTGCTTCAGTGTTACTATTTCACTAATCAAACCTGCACTTTGTTCTTTTAGTATCTGAATTGATTCCACTTGTTGTTATACACTGACATTTCCTTTAGTGGGTGAAGTGATGTCACTGCGTCCTCGCTCTCCACAGAGGTTACTAGTTGTGGTAATGAGAATTTGAATCCCGGATTGCCCTCCATGAACAACATTATCATCATGATTTGAACCTTCAGCAGCCCACGGAAAATGTCGGCTGCTGGTGACGTCATGGCGGTCACGGTCGGCCGCTCCCAAGGCACGCTAGTCGCGAGTTGGGCTGGGAGGCGTTGGCTGGTCTCCCACTGACTCCGGCGATGCCACAGGGGTAGGGCCCAGGTCAGGGAGGGAAGGGCACCCTTAGTGCCAGGCAGTTACACCTCTGCCATCCCACATCTAAAGCAAGAAGGGATGAAAGCAGGAGCAGTACCCTCATCCTCTACAATATTGCGAGGACACTTACTAGCATTGCGCTGCTCACCACATACCGTACAACATAACTTATCTTTGCAGTACTTAGCTAACGGCTACTTCCCATGCATTTGTAGCAAATGACAGGGGATGCCCTCCACAGTTGCAAGTGGCTGGCGGGCATGTATTTTCCGATAATATTGTATACCCTGGGAGGTGGTTGCTCTTCTTTCCATATGATTCGAATTCGGCTGAGAAGTTGGTCATCTTTATACACTCTGATGGCCTGGTGAACTCACTAAAGTGCATATGCATTTTCAAGGGCGAGCTCCTTGCCGTAATGTGTGACGAGGTATCCGTCACATTTTTCTTTTTTCTTAGGCTCATCACTTGATTCGTTGTGCCTTTGGGGAAGGCGAGACGAGCATATTTCGTTCTCGGTGCAAGTGCGGTCTTACTGATATTTTCTCGCTTCTTTTTTAGATTTACGACTTACTATAGTAAATACATTATCATTTTTTTCGTCAGGGCCTTTTACATAGGTATCGGTAGTACTAATTTCATTAGCTGCAGCACTTGTGGCACTGTGCTCAGAGGGAGGGAGAGGTGGCCACCAGGACTTCTCCCTTCTCAATGTTAACATTGCGGCTGTCCCCCATGGTGGGGATGACTGCAACGTCTGGCTCGCTCGCTGCATGACAGATGAATTATAGCTCAAGGCACAAGGCACTCAGTTCTAACATTTTCTATAGCTGTACTAAGTACTCGCAAGACAGATTCTTTCAAATACCAGACGTACATTGTTCTGTTCTCTTCCCATCACTGTATTCATGACAATCACTTTCGAGGGATAAGAGCGCCAAACAGTCGTGCACACCTTACACCTTCTATGAGTTCCTCGTATATGACACGTGAGTTCCATGTAATAGAAATAGTCACAGAGCACAGGAACCATACAATCTCTCCGTAAGTAGTCACAATGTGTATTGATGGATGACGTGTAAGTCAAATGCGACGTGAGAAATCCGTAGAGTTTATACTGCCAGAAGATAAAACTTGTAAAAATATAGAATTTTCAGGGATATCCACTACAGTACCACTTTTTCTTGGCACCAACAAGAAAGAGACCATTGAACGGTACCCATCCACGATCTGCAACATGAACTACCTTTAGAGAGTGATGACACACAGCAAAATACCGACCTCCGGCTCTTAACCCACTGCAGAGGGGGATAGATTAGTTTGTCCAGTCTCACTCGTTTTCACTCATTGTAAAACTAGAGTCCTTTTTGTATTTAAATTGTTGTGTTTTATTGTATTGGGAGACTTATATCTGTCATATCATAGCCTCAGTCAGTGCTGATGACTAAGGTTATAGTATAGGGTCCATATCAGCTGATTATTTTCTTTATACTCAGTGTAATAGAAGTATTGCTGTTTTGGGGAGAACAAAAAGCAACTTTATTTTTTCGTATTCGTGTATTGTCATGAACGAATACGAAACGTATTACCATCCACAATGAAGATAACATAAGCAGGTAGGGAAGAGGAAGGAAACTTGTGCTTATGACTGTGTGCCACGATAAAAGTCATCCCTACTAGCACAGGGGCACAGTGTAGACACTGGCCATGGTTTGAGTCACCTTCCTCTTCTCGTTCTGACAGAGTTTGCTAGAGACCTATAAACCTCCCATAAAACTGTAATAGTTCTGTCAGACTGTGTGTATAGCACATAATGAGCTGATATTGAGAAAGCCTGTCAGATGACATATAGCACCATACAAAAACTTGTAATGATTAATCTAGGGTATACCATTCTCATGTCCCGATAATTTTCGACCTTGTATTCCCTTGGGTAGCGTTAGAGAGCTATAGTCTTATGTAGGAGTAGGCTGCCACCACCCGATTATGGGATCAGAGCCCAATCATTTGCACAAATAGTTTTGGGCATGAATCCCTGGGTTAGAATATTTCCATAATGTATACTAGGAACTTTATTGAGTAGAGCTAATATATCCAATTCTTATTTAATACTGAATCTTACCAAAATTAGTCAAGAACCAGAGGAACACCTACCTGACGGTATGAGAGTAACATCCAACTTAGTTTCTCTTCGCTATTCGACCCAGCAGTCTCTTAAATGAAAAGTCCTTGAAACTTATTCTTCCACCGTCTCGTAGAATACCACCTCTCCCGTAATTAAGCAAATGTGACTAACATATAGAATGCAGCAAGGAGTAACTATTTAAGTAAAATACGAGAATGAAGCCAAGAAGAACCATCTTGACTTTGCCTTCGGGACGTAAAGCCATAATTTCCTTCCATCTGTGAGTTTATCATCTTCCTGGAGGGTGGTCGTGGTCTGAGCCTTAGGGATAATGAACAAGCCCTTATTTCTGTAGTTTGTTATATTGTTACATTGTCAACAGTTAGTACCTTACATAAAGGAATTATAAACTCCTTGATTGAAGAGTCCCTCGGTGGTCGGTAGAATTAGGCTAAGACTATATCCCAAAATATTCCATAATTGCCATAGGCAGTGGAATTCATTGCCTGTGGCTATGAATTTCAAAAAGAAAAAAAACAACAACAAGAACTCTCACAACTATATAAACATATATGACTGACTACTAGACAAATCTTTTGCTACTATGGAATATTGTCCAATAAAAAGATTACAGTTTGGAAAATAGTTTCAGCCTAATCCTACCGACCACTGAGGGACTCTTCAATCAAGGAGTTTATACCTTTAGGTAAAGTACTAAATGTCGGCATTGTGCTGTGTGTCATCACTCTCTAAAGGTAGCTTATGTTGGAGATCGTGGATGGGTACCGTTCAATGGTCTCTTTCTTGTTGGTGCCAAGAGAAAGTGTTGCTGTAGTGGATATCCCTGAAAATTCTATATTTTTTACAAGTTTTATCTTCCGGCAGCATAAAGTCTACATATTTTTCTACGGTCTTCCTTGTCATCCATGTATACAAGTATTGCATTCCTATACGTGAGACGAAGTCAGTATTCCCACTAGTTGTTACGAGAAGAAGCTGCCATTGTTTTATGCCCTAGAGCCAGAGATACCCTGGGAGATGGAGATAATTGCTGAAAATACCCTAACTTTTTCTGTTTTTATATATACACTTTTACATGCTCAGTTTCTTAACCATTAATATCTATTTTACCAAGAACCCTCCACTAATCCCAAGTCTACTAATATAACATCGGTTAAAGGGATTACTCTGATATGATTTTGATAATTTAAATCTATTTTTTATGGTTAACTTCTATATTAAATTTCACTCTTTATATTTTTACATTTCTTGGTTTCATCAAGAAATACGTACAAAGTAATTTTAAATACGCAAGATTCACCCCAGAAGACGACACTCCGAATTGGGTTGTTCCCTCTCCCCTCTTTTGTTTTTTTTCGTGATTTTTGGGGTTTTATTTTGGATCTACTGTGAGTTGTAGCCTAAAGGTCGTGAGAAGGTAACTATAAGTGGCAATATATTACTCAAGATGAGTTTATCATCGAGTCTGAACATTTGAATTGGTGCTCTCATTTTTATTTAATTTTCTTTTTAACATTTTATAACTCATGAAGGGGTTTCCCGGAAATTCCATGTGCGTGAGGAATATCTTTGTGTCAATTGTAAATCTATTACTGCAAAGTAAACTTTTAAAAGTTCCTACCCTTTCAACAAAATTACCTTGTGAATCAACGTTTTTGTCCCATCAATAGTAATCTATTGACAAGCTTAGTTTGTCTATACGAACTTGAAAAGTTTCTCTGTTTTCTGATACGAGCTTGCTTAAAAAATATCGATATTTTATAAGGATAATCTTACTTGAAATCCTTTACACGTGCTCGGAATTTCCTTTCTGCCCCTAACAAAAGAGAAAAGGTGAATTAAAAGAATAAATCAGAGCAGTTCGGAATTTTGGCATTTTTTCTTTGGGGTTCCTAAACTTTTTAGAATCCCATACCCCTTTCATAAACATGTATTTAAAAACTGTTATTTCCATTATCTCCAAATCGTCTATAAACAGGTTGTAGGTATCTCTGATTTTCATTTGATACATATGTAGGTCCTCATAGACATTGAGGCCGTCGGAATCGTAAAAAAAAAAAATGATAATGAATCACATGCTTTCGCTCATTCTGTCATATGCTCAAAGGTCTGCACATCTGCCACGTTCAGGATTTCGAGAGCTTTGTACGCAGGGTAGTAACCTCTC
>NW_028234412.1:28586959-28591959 GCF_977035675.1 Penaeus japonicus
ACGGGCAAAGTAAACGTTGAAACAGCAAAGTAAATATCTAAACAGCAAGCAAAATTATACTTATTTAAATGCAAATAGGAAACTGATTGCATTTCAGATAATGATTTAATTGTTTTTTTTAATAGCTAAAGTAATGTGTCTTTATAATTTGAGTGGAATTAAGATCATGCTATAAATATGATAAATAAGTGGTATATAAATAATAATTAATGATGTAAAAAGATTCATGTTCTCAGTATCATACATAAGATAATCTAAGTCAAAAATGAAATATGAAGAAAAATGTATATATCATTTCATATGAGTCATATAGAAATCTGAGAAATATATGTGTTACGTAATTTTAACAGCCGCAGGAAGAATTTAAATCAATTTTGACCTTTAACATAAATAATGTCTCAGAACATTTATGGTTTACATAATGATATCTCTCAAGTAACAGGTTGAACTGAAAGTAATAATTCCGAATACATATGTCATTAACTCGAATGGTTATACACACACACACACATACATACATATATATATATATATATATATATATATATATATATATATATATATATATATATATATATTAACAATATATATAAACACACACACACACATATATATACATATATATATATATATATATATATATATATATATATATATATATATATATATATATATATATATATATATACATACATATATATAAATATATATATATATATATATATATATATATATATATATATATATATATATATAGTATATGTGTGTGTGTGTGTGTGTGTGTGTGTGTGTGTGTGTGTGTGTGTTTGTGTGTGTGTATTAATGTAATGAAGTTTTGTTTTGCATTTGTAATGAAATTCACGAAGAAGTAATAGCATGTTGATAAAGGGGGAGAGGGGACGGTTGATAATTACATCAACAAGAAAATAACCATTACGCTCTCGTACGCACATTAGCATTGTTGCTTATATTTACTCACTGATGCAGTATGCTCGAGTAAGAACAGATACACGCCCATGCATAGACACGCACGTAAATATACCGATACAGATACAAAAAAATAAAAGATATATATATACAGGCTTGGCCACAGACATACTCATACACATAAAGACAGGCATTGTCATACACACAAACAAACAGACACACAAGCACACACATATACAAATGAACAAACAAACACACACACACAAAAGAAAAAGGAAAAGGAAAGATAATTATAATCACAAAGAAGTAATAAAAAATAAAGAAAAATACAATTTTGTGTTTATGAGCACGACACAAAAATGACTCATAATTAAATGAAATTACAAAGATGAAGAAAACAAAAAACGAACCAAGATGAAATGAAGAGGGAGAAAGAATGACGAAAGGGAAAAAGTGAATAAAGAAGAAAGAAGAAGGCGAATGAAAATCAAAATGGAAAAGGAAGAAAAATAGGATATGAATAAATAAATAAATAAATAAATAAATAAATAAATAAATAAATATATATATATATATATATATATATATATATATATATATATATATATATATTAGGAGATTTGGAGGAGAAGGAGGAGAAAATAAGAAGGATGTTAAGGAGAGTGATGAAGAGGAAGCGGAAAGATTAAAATAGAGATTAGAGATAAAGAAAAAATAACGAAAGAGTAAATAGATAAAAAACAACAACTAAATTTTGCTAAATGAAAAGAAAGAAAGAGGAGAAAAAACTTAGTCACTCTCTATTTCCTTCTTCCACCCTCTCCCCTTCCCCTCCCCCTCCCCTTCCCCCTCCCCCTATCCCTCTCCCCTTCCCCTCCTCCCTTTTCCCTCCCCTCCCCCCTCCCCCTCCTCCGTTCCCCACCCAACCCCTCCCTCTCAGTTTCTTCGCCCACTCTGCTTCCACCACCACCCTTCCAACCCCAACCCCCTTTCCTCCCCTTCGCTTCCCCCTCCCCTCCCCCCTCTCCCTCTCTTCCTTCCACCCCTCTTTAATGCCCTCCTCCCCTTCGCCCCCACCCCTCCCCCTCCCTCTTACGCCTCGCCCACTCCCCTTCATCTCCCCCTTCCTCCCTCCTCGTATCGCCCCTTCACCCCCCCCCCCGACCTCCTCTCCTTCCAACCCTCTAATCCCACCCCCCACCCCCCCTGCCGTCTCTCTCTGTCGCCACCCGCATTCCAAGACACAGCTGTCCATCTTTTTCTGTTCCTGTGTCTTGTTCAAATAGTTTTCTTTCTTCTCGTTATGTTACGTTCTTTTCATCCCTATATATATTTTTTTTCTTTCTTTTCTTAGTTCCTTTTACTGGTTATATTTACGGTTTATTTGTTCATCTTTGTTCCATTTTTTTCTTATCATTTATTCACTTATCTCTTTGTCTATTCATTTATCTATTTATTTATTTACTGTTTATCAATCTATGAACCTGTCTTCTCTATTGATCTTTGTGTTTCGTCTTTGCATTCAGACGATCACGTAATCGCATACTCCAGTTTCTTCGTCTATTTTTCTCTCCTCTCTCTCTCTCTCTCTCTTTCTTTCTATCTATCTATCTCCTTCTCTCTCTCTCTCTCTTACGCTCTCTTACTCTCTCTCTCTCTTTCTCCCTCTCTCTCTATCTATCTCCTTCTCTCTCTTTCTTTCGCTCTCTCTATCTCCTCTCTCTCTCTTACGCTCTCTCTATATCTCTCTACCCATCGATCTATCTATCTATCTCCTTCTCTCTCTCTCTCTTTCTCTCTCTCCCATTCTCTCCCTCTCTCTCTCTCCCTCTCCCATTCTCCCCCCCTCTCTCTCTCCCTCTCCCATTCTCTCCCTCTCTATCTCTCCTATTCTCTTCCTCTCTCCCCTTCCATTCTCTCCCTCTCCCATTCTCCCCCTCTCCCTCCCTCTCTCTTTCTCTTTCTCCCTCTCCCATTCTCTCCCTCTCACTCTTTCCCTCTCCCATTCGCTCCCCTTCCCTCCGCTCGCAATCACGGCCAGAGAGCACCGAATAAAGGACACGAACTTCGGTCACGCGAATCCATATAACATCCAGCGAAAGCCTCTGAGGGTTTCCGAGAGGGGATCGGCTGGCTTTTGCTGTCTGTCTGTCTGTTTGTCTGTCTGTGTGTTTGTGTGTGTCTCCAGTTTTGTTTTCTCTCTCTCTCGCTCTAGCTCTTGCATTTTAGATTTTTGTCTATCCGTCTTTGTTTGTCTCTGGCTCTCTGTATCTGTTTTTGTTTGTTTCTTTACGTCTTTGTCTTTGTCTCTCTCTCTCTCTCACCCTCTTTCTCTCTCTCTCTCTCTCTCTCTTTCTCTCTCTCTTTCTCTCTCTCTCTTTCTCTTTCTCTCTCTCTCTCTCTCTCTCTCTCTCTCTCTCTCTCTCTCTCTCTCTCTCTCGCTCTCGCTCTCTCTCTCTCTCTATCACTTTTTCTCCCCCCTCCCTCCCTCTATCTTTCCCTCCCTCTTCTGCCCCCTGTCCCCTCACCCCTCCCCTTCATACCCCCTGAGAGGTTATGACACAGGCACTCGACAGACTTTCGAGAAGGTTCTGCGGGGCGTGACGTCACGAGGTGGCTCATGTTACTCACGCCGGGGTCATGCTCAGCTGGGGGATATGGGGTAGGGGAGGGAGGGGGAGGGTGTGAGGAGAAGGAGGGGGGTAGGGTTAGCGAGAGAGTAGGTCTAAGTGGAAACGGGGGGGGGGGGGGGGAGGGGAGTAACGAGGGGAGGGGGGATGGATGAAAATAAGTAGAGAAAAGAGAAGCGAATTAAATGACAGAGGAGAAAAAGGGTGGGTAGGGGAGGGGAAGGTAGAGAAAGAGGCGAAGGAGGAGGTAGAGAAAGAGGGGAAGGAGGAGGTAGAGAAGTAGAAAGAGAAACAATTGAATGAGGGACAGAGTGAGAGAGGAAGGGGAAGGGGCTGAGAAGAGAAGGAAGAAGGGGACACAAAGAAAAATGTGTAGGGGGGAGCCAGAGAAAGAAGACAAAAAAGAAAATACCAAATGAAAGAAGAGCAGAAAAAGTAGAGGAAGAGTAAATAAAAAGAAAGACGAAGACATAGTTGAGCAAAAAGATAGAATGAGAAAGAACAATAAACAGAAAACAAATGAGAAAGAAAAACGGCCTGTGAATTAGAAAAAAATAAAGAAATAGAAGAAGGAACAAGAATAGCCTTAACAACAACAACAGCCTCAAGCCATGACCGAAGGGGAGAGAGAGGAAGAAAGAAGGAGAGGGAAAGAGGGTAGGTGGGAAAAATGGGAAGAGAGGGCAAAAGAGGGGAATAGAGAGAGTTAGGAAGAGAAAGTAGGGAGGGCTAGAGAGAGATGTGGGGGGGGGGGGCAAAAGAGGGGAAGATAAGATGAAAGAGCAAAAGAGAAGAATATATGGAGAGGGGAAGAGAAGGGAGAGAAGGGGGAAGAGAGAGCAAAAGAGAGGGATAGATGGAGATGAGAAGAGAAAGAAAGAGGGGGAGAGAAACGAATCAAAATGCTTGAGGGAAGAGGAGAAAAATGGAGGCGGAGGGGAAAGCGGATAGGGAAAAGGAGACGAGGAAGGGGAGAGGGAGAGAGAGAGAGAGAGAAGAGAGAGAGAAAGAGACACAGAGAGAAAGAGAGAGAGAAGAGAGAGAGAAAGAGACAGAGAGAGAGAGAGAGGGGGGGAGAGAGAGAGGGAGAGAAAGAAAGAGACAGAGAGAAAGGCGGGGGAGAGAGAGAAGAGAGAGAGGAGAGAGAGAGACAGACAGACAGAGAGAGAGACAGACAGAGACAGAGACAGAGAGAGAAAAAGAGAAACAGAAAGAGAGACAAAACCAAAGAGGGCGACACAGAGACAGACAAACACCAAAGAGAGATGAGACCCATATCCCCCTACCCACAGAGAGAGCAAATCCACAGACCCCGCAAGAGAGCTCAAGACCCCGACTCCCAAAAAGGGTTAAACTCCAGCCACTGAACTCGAGACGCTCGCAAGAACAAGCGCTCGTATCCGCCTTCGCTGTTGCCCGGTGAGCGGAGAGGGCGCACCGAGT